>NC_074696.1:14623508-14676008 GCF_029448725.1 Salvelinus fontinalis
TAGATAATACATCAGGGAGAGTTACACTGGGCTTGACAATATATCAGGGTGAGTTACACTGGGCTAGATAATATATCAGGGTGAGTTACACTGGGCTAGATAATATATCCGTTTGAGTTACACTGGGCTAGATAATATATCAGGGTGAGTTACACTGGGCTAGATAATATATCAGGGTGAGTTACGCTGGGCTAGATAATATATCAGGGAGAGTTACACTGGGCTAGATAATATATCAGGGTGAGTTACACTGGGCTAGATAATATATCAGGGTGAGTTACACTGGGCTAGATAATATATCAGGGTGAGTTACACTGGGCTAGATAATATATCCGTTTGAGTTACAGTGGGCTAGATAATATATCAGGGTGAGTTACACTGGGCTAGATAATATATCAGGGTGAGTTACACTGGGCTAGATAATATATCCGTTTGAGTTACAGTGGGCTAGATAATATATCAGGGTGAGTTACACTGGGCTAGATAATATATCAGGGTGAGTTACACTGGGCTAGATAATACATCAGCTTAAGTTACTCTGGGCTAGAAACATCAGCATGAGTTACTCTGGGCTAGAAACATCAGGGTGTAACGGGCTTCTTCCATCTCTTCATCCGAAGAGGAGTAGCAAGGATTGGACCAAAGTGCAGCGCGGCTAGTGTTCAACATGTTTAAGAAAATAACAAGTGAAACACTACAAACAACATACAAAATAACAAAATGTGCAGAAACCGAGACAGACCTATCTGGTGCAGACAATCACAGAGACAGGAAACAAACACCCACCAAAATCCCAACACAAAACAAGCCTCCTATATATGAGTCTCAATCAGAGACAACGACTACCATCTGTCTCTGATTGAGAACCCACACTAGGCTGACATAGAAACAGACAAACTAGACACACAACATAGAATTCCCACCCAGCTCACGTCCTGACCAACTAAACACAGACAAAACAACAGAAAACAGGTCAGGAACGTGACACCAGGGAGAGTTACTCTGGGCTAGAAACATCAGCTTGAGTTACTCTGGGCTACAAACATCAGGGAGAGTTACTCTGGGAGTTACTCTCAATACTCCATTCCACGAGAACCACAATGCGGGAGCTGGGGATGATAGGCTCTGGGTCCTTCTCCTCGTTAGAGACATCGAGTTGTCGGGACAGGGTGTCTGCTTTTTGGTTTTTGGATCCCGGACGATAGGCTAGTGCGCAGTTGAATCTGTTAAAAAACAGAGACAACCTAGCTTGCCCAGCGTTCAACCTCTGAACTTTTTGGATGTAGACCAGGTTCTTGTGGTTCGTCCAGATCACAAAGGGATGAGGTGCCCCCTCCAAACAGTGTCTCCACTCCTCAAGGGCCCACTTAACTGCCAAGAGCTACCGGATGCCTACATCGTAGTTGCTTTTCACTGGCAAGAATAGCTTGGAGAGAAAGGCACATGGGTGCAGTTTCTTGTCCCCCTCGTTCCACTGTGAAAGGACCACCCCTGTTCCAGTGTCCGAAGCATCCACCTCTACCACGAAGGGACGAGCAGGGTCAGGATGAATGAGGATGGCTCCGGAGGTCAAACGTTCCTTGAGCTCCTCGAATTCCCTGTCAGCCTCGGGGGTCCAGCAAAAAACGGGTCTGGGATTGATGGGTTAGGGCCGTTTGAGGCGCTACTACCGCACCAAAGTTGCGTATAAAATGTATGTAAAAATTGGTCGATGAACCGCTGGACTTGTTTGAGTGGGGCGGGATAGGGTCAGTCGGGGACCGCTTTAACCTTTACGGGTATCAAGGCACAAGGCACGACCCAAATGCAGACACAGGAGGCAGATGGATGGAGTTTTACAATGTTTATTAATCCAAATGGATATGCAAGAGAGTGGCCGTGGACAGGCAGAAAGGTTAAAACCAGATCAGAGTCCAGGAGGTACAGAGTGGCAGACAGGCTCGGGGTCAAGGCAGGCAGAATGGTCAGGCAGGCGGGTTCAAAGTCCAGAAACAGGCAAGGGTCAAAACTGGGAAGACTAGAAAAAGGAGAATGCAAAAAGCAGGAGAACGGGAAAACCGCTGGTTGACTTGGAAACATACAAGACGAACTGGCACAGAGAGACAGGAAACACAGGGAAAAATACATTGGGGAAAATAAGCGACACCTGGAGGGGGTGGAGACAATCACAAGGACAGGTGAAACAGATCAAGGCGTGACAACGGGGTCCATTTGGATGCCGGTGGTACTGTACCCTCAGGTGAAAGGTCACTCTGATCACTGAGGTGGGAGAGGAATAAATATACATTGCTTTGGCAAATGTGGCAACCACCCATTCATACCAATTAAGCATGTATTGAATTGAATTGGAATAAAAGAAAGAGGATCTGCTTTGATTTGGAAGGTAAGAGGTGTTCCTCTGGCTCTGTGCTGAGGCCTCTCCCTCTCTCTCTCTACCTCCCTCTCTCCCTCTCTATCTCAACCTCACTCTCTCCCTCTCTCTCTACCTCACTCTCTCCCTCTCTCTCTCTCTACCTCACTCTCTCCCTCTCTCTCTCTCTACCTCACTCTCCCTCTCCCTCTACCTCACTCTCTCCCCCTCTCTCTCTCTACCCCACTCTCTCCCTCCCTCTCTCTACCTCACTCTCTCCCTCTCTACCTCACTCTACCTCACTCTCTGCCTCTCTGCCTCTCTGCCTCTCTACCTCACTCTCTCCCTCTCTCCCTTTCTCTCTACCTCACTCGCTCCCTCTCTCTCTCTCTCTACCTCACTCTCTCCCCCTCTCTCTCTCTACCTCACTCTCTCCCTCCCTCTCTCTACCTCACTCTCTCCCTCTCTACCTCACTCTACCTCACTCTCTGCCTCTCTGCCTCTCTACCTCACTCTCTCCCTCTCTCCCTTTCTCTCTACCTCACTCGCTCCCTCTCTCTCTCTCTACCTCACTCTCTCCCTTTCTCGCCTCTAAAATATCACTGCTATGAGGTTACCTGATTTAATCAAGCCAGATAAAGCACTTCTCATTTACTCTCCCCTCAATAAATACCTCTCTCTCTTTCTCTCTCTCTCGCTCTCTCTCTCTCTCGCTCTCACTCTCGCTCTCTCTCTCGCTCTCTCTCTCGCTCTCTCTCTCGCTCTCTCTCTCTCTCGCTCTCGCTCTCTCTCTCTCTATCTCTCTTTCTCTGTCTATGAGAAGAAAAGCGGTGGGGGGACCGCTTTGTTGCTGTTTGAATACCAGATTTCCCATTTAAATGTCTGAGAATAGCCTTTTCAGTCCACATCCCTTCATAACTTCTCCTCCCACATCCCCCTTGATACCAATTTGAGTTGGCCCAGCAGTGTAATGATCTGAGTTGGCCCAGCAGTGTAATGAACTGAGTTGGCCCAGCAGTGTAATGAACTGAGTTGGCCCAGCAGTGTAATGATCTGAGTTGGCCCAGCAGTGTAATGATCTGAGTTGGCCCAGCAGTGTAATGAACTGAGTTGGCCCAACAGTGTAATGATCTGAGTTGGCCCAGCAGTGTAATGATCTGAGTTGGCCCAGCAGTGTAATGAACTGAGTTGGCCCAGCAGTGTAATGATCTGAGTTGGCTCAGCAGTGTAATGATCTGAGTTGGCCCTACAGTGTAATGATCTGAGTTGGCCCAGCAGTAATGATCTGAGTTGGCCCAGCAGTGTAATGATCTGAGTTGGCCCAGCAGTGTAATGATCTGAGTTGGCCCAGCAGTGTAATGATCTGAGTTGGCCCAGCAGTGTAATGATCTGAGTTGGCCCAGCAGTGTAATGATCTGAGTTGGCCCAGCAGTGTAATGATGTGAGTTGGCTCAGCAGTCTAATGATCTGAGTTGGCCCTACAGTGTAATGATCTGAGTTGGCCCAGCAGTAATGAACTGAGTTGGCCCAACAGTGTAATGATCTGAGTTGGCCCAGCAGTGTAATGAACTGAGTTGGCCAAGCAGTGTAATGAACTGAGTTGGCCCAGCAGTGTAATGAACTGAGTTGGCCCAGCAGTGTAATGATCTGAGTTGGCCCAGCAGTGTAATGAACTGAGTTGGCCCAGCAGTGTAATGATCTGAGTTGGCCCAGCAGTGTAATGATCTGAGTTGGCCCAGCAGTGTAATGAACTGAGTTGGCCCAGCAGTGTAATGAACTGAGTTGGCCCAACAGTGTAATGATCTGAGTTGGCCCAGCAGTGTAATGATCTGAGTTGGCCCAGCAGTGTAATGAACTGAGTTGGCCCAGCAGTGTAATGATCTGAGTTGGCTCAGCAGTGTAATGATCTGAGTTGGCCCTACAGTGTAATGATCTGAGTTGGCCCAGCAGTAATGATCTGAGTTGGCCCAGCAGTGTAATGATCTGAGTTGGCCCAGCAGTGTAATGATCTGAGTTGGCCCAGCAGTGTAATGATCTGAGTTGGCCCAGCAGTGTAATGATCTGAGTTGGCCCAGCAGTGTAATGATCTGAGTTGGCCCAGCAGTGTAATGATGTGAGTTGGCTCAGCAGTCTAATGATCTGAGTTGGCCCTACAGTGTAATGATCTGAGTTGGCCCAGCAGTAATGAACTGAGTTGGCCCAGCAGTGTAATGATCTGAGTTGGCCCAGCAGTGTAATGAACTGAGTTGGCCCAGCAGTGTAATGAACTGAGTTGGCCCAGCAGTGTAATGAACTGAGTTGGCCCAGCAGTGTAATGATCTGAGTTGGCCCAGCAGTGTAATGAACTGAGTTGGCCCAGCAGTGTAATGATCTGAGTTGGCCCAACAGTGTAATGATCTGAGTTGGCCCAGCAGTGTAATGATCTGAGTTGGCCCAGCAGTGTAATGAACTGAGTTGGCCCAACAGTGTAATGATCTGAGTTGGCCCAACAGTGTAATGATCTGAGTTGGCCCAGCAGTGTAATGATCTGAGTTGGCCCAGCAGTGTAATGATCTGAGTTGGCCCAGCAGTGTAATGATCTGAGTTGGCCCAGCAGTGTAATGATCTGAGTTGGCCCAACAGTGTAATGAACTGAGTTGGCCCAGCAGTGTAATGATCTGAGTTGGCCCAGCAGTGATGATCTGAGTTGGCCCAGCAGTGTAATGAACTGAGTTGGCCCAGCAGTGTAATGATCTGAGTTGGCCCAGCAGTGTAATGAACTGAGTTGGCCCAGCAGTGTAATGATCTGAGTTGGCCCAGCAGTGTAATGAACTGAGTTGGCCCTACAGTGTAATGATCTGAGTTGGCCCAACAGTGTAATGATCTGAGTTGGCCCTACAGTGTAATGATCTGAGTTGGCCCAGCAGTGTAATGAACTGAGTTGGCCCAGCAGTGTAATGAACTGAGTTGGCCCAGCAGTAATGATCTGAGTTGGCCCAGCAGTAATGATCTGAGTTGGCCCAACAGTGTAATGATCTGAGTTGGCCCAGCAGTGTAATGAACTGAGTTGGCCCAGCAGTGTAATGATCTGAGTTGGCCCAACAGTGTAATGATCTGAGTTGGCCCAGCAGTGTAATGATCTGAGTTGGCCCAGCAGTGTAATGATCTGAGTTGGCCCAGCAGTGTAATGATCTGAGTTGGCCCAGCAGTGTAATGATCTGAGTTGGCCCAACAGTGTAATGATCTGAATGGGCCCATCAGATGACATGTTCTCAACAGGAGGTGCAGATAAACTATGTCCAGTCGACGTAATCCGCAAAAAGTATTATTATTGTTACAATCACATTAAATGCATACGATTATGAAACTTGTTTTTACTGTATGCGTTTCTGAAAAGGCACACACTGGTAGTTGAAAGCATGCTGATTTCATAGCAGGTGGCAGTACACAGTTGATATCTGTGATGGTATCTTTCATTGTCTACTGTACCTACTGTTAGAGTCAACTCAAGACCATAATGCCCTCTGAGCTAAAGCCTAAGCATTATATAAGTCTTCAGGTTATTAACGTTATAATCTTCAGGTTATTATAGTTATAGTCTTCAGGTTATTATAGTTGTAGTCTTCAGGTTATTATAGTTGTAGTCTTCAGGTTATTATAGTTATAGTCTTCAGGTTATTATAGTTGTCGTCTTCAGGTTATTATAGTTGTAGTCTCCAGGTTATTATAGTTGTAGTCTTCAGGTTATTATAGTTATAGTCTCCAGGTTATTATAGTTATATTCTTCAGGTTATTATAGTTGTAGTCTTCAGGTTATTATAGTTATAGTCTTCAGGTTATTATAGTTGTAGTCTTCAGGTTATTATAGTTGTAGTCTTCAGGTTATTATAGTTATAGTCTTCAGGTTATTATAGTTGTAGTCTTCAGGTTATTATAGTTATAGTCTTCAGGTTATTATAGTTGTCGTCTTCAGGTTATTATAGTTGTAGTCTTCAGGTTATTATAGTTGTCGTCTTCAGGTTATTATAGTTGTAGTCTTCAGGTTATTATAGTTGTCGTCCTCAGGTTATTATAGTTGTCGTCTACAGGTTATTATAGTTGTAGTCTTCAGGTTATTATAGTTGTCGTCTTCAGGTTATTATAGTTATAGTCTTCAGGTTATTATGGTTATAGTCTTCAGGTTATTATAGTTGTCGTCTTCAGGTTATTATAGTTGTCGTCTTCAGGTTGTTATAGTTATAGTCTTCAGGTTATTATAGTTATAGTCTCCAGGTTATTATAGTTGTAGTCTTCAGGTTATTATGGTTATTGTCACGTTCCTGACCTGTTTTCTGTTGTTTTGTATGTGTGTGATGGTCAGGGTGTGAGTTTTGGGTGGGCAGTCTATGTTTTCTGTTTCTATGTTGGTTTTGGGTTGCCTGGTATGGCTCTTAATTAGAGGCAGGTGTTTTGCATTTTCCTCTAATTGAGAGTCATATTAAGGTAGGTTGTTCTCACTGTTTGTTTGTGGGTGATTGTCGCTGTGTCTGTGTTTGTTGCACCACACGGTACTGTCTCGTCTCGTTCATTCGGTCGTTCCTGTTCATGTGTTCTTCGTTTTCATGTAAGTTCGTAGTTTAGGTCTGTCTAGTTCGTTTTGTTATTTTGTATATTTAGTCAAGTGTATTTCGTGTCTGTCTTCATCTTGCAATAAAGTATTATGTATTCATCACCCGCTGCGCCTTGGTCTACTAACTGTCCGAAAGACGACCGTTACAGAATCACCCACCAAACCCAGATCAAGCAGCGGGTTAACGGACAGCAACGACAGCAGCAGTGGGAAAAGGAGGATTGGACATGGGAAGAGATCCTGGACGGTAAAGGACCCTGGGCAGAGCCAGTGGAGTGTCGCCGCCCCAAAGCGGAGCTGGAGGCAGCGAAAGCGGAGAGGCGACGTTATGAGGAGGCAGCACGGAAGCAAGGCTGGAAGCCCGCAAGTACTACCCAAAAATTTCTTGGGGGGGGGTTAAGAGGTAGTGGGCCAAGAGGTATTGGGCCGAGGGCAGGTAGGAGACCTGCGCCCACTTCCCAGGCTAACCGTGGAGAGCGGGAGTACGGGCAGACACCATGTTACGCAGTAGAGCGCACGGTGCCTCCTGTACGGGTGCATAGCCCAGTGCGGGTTATTCCACCTCCCCGCACTGGTAGGGCTAGATTGGGCATTGAGCCAAATGTCATGAGGCCGGCCCTACATATCTGGCCACCAGTACGTCTCCTTGGGCCAGCTTACATGGCACCAGCCTTACGCATGGTGTCCCCGGTTCGCCAACACAGCCCAGTGTGGGTTATTCCACCTCCCCGCATGCAACCAGGTAAGGTTGGGCAGGCTCAGTGCTCAAGGGAGCCAGTACGCCTACACGGTCCGGTATTTCCAGCACTACCTCCTCGCCCCAGCCCAGTACCACCAGGGCCTACACCACGCACCAGGCTTCCAGTGCGTTTTAAGAGCCCTGTTCCTCCTCCACGCACTCTCCCTATGGTGCGTGTCTCCAGCCCAGTACCTCCAGTTCCGGCACCACGCACTAAGCCATCTGTGCGTCTCCAGAGCCCTGTACGCACTGTTCCTTCTCCCCGCACTAGCCTTGAAGTGCGTGCCGTCATCCCGGTACCCCCAGTTCCGGCACCACGCACCAGGCCTACTGTGCGCCTCAGCAGGGCAGAGTCGGCCGTCTGCCCAACGCCTTCTGCACTGCCTGTCTGCCCAGCTCCGTCTGAGCCATCTGTCTGCCCAGCGCCGTCTGAGCCATCTGTCTGCCCAGCGCCGTCTGAGCCATCTGTCTGCCCAGCTCCGTCTGAGCCATCTGTCTGCCCAGCTCCGTCTGAGCCATCTGTCTGTCCAGCGCCGTCTGAGCCATCTGTCTGCCCAGCGCCGTCTGAGCCATCTGTCTGCCCAGCGCCGTCTGAGTCATCTGTCTGCCCAGCGCCGTCTGAGTCATCTGTCTGCCCAGCGCCGTCTGAGCCATCTGTCTGCCCAGCGCCGTCTGAGCCATCTGTCTGCCCAGCGCCGTCTGAGCCATCTGTCTGCCCAGCGCCGTCTGAGCCATCTGTCTGCCCAGCGCCGTCTGAGCCATCTGTCTGCCCAGCGCCGTCTGAGCCATCTGTCTGCCCAGCGCCGTCTGAGCCATCTGTCTGCCCAGCGCCTTCTGAGCCATCCGTCTGCCACGAGCCATTAGAGCCGCCCGTCTGTCCCGAGCCATTAGAGCCGTCCGTCAGTCAGGAGCCGCTAGAGCCGTCCGTCAGTCAGGAGCTGCCAGAGCCACCAGCCAGTCAGGAGCTGCCAGAGCCGCCAGCCTGTCAGGAGCTGCCAGAGCCGCCAGCCAGTCAGGAGCTGCCAGAGCCGCCAGCCAGTCAGGAGCTGCCAGAGCCGCCAGCCAGTCAGGAGCTGCCCTACAGTCAGGAGCTGCCCTACTGTCAGGAGCTGTCCTACAGTCATGAGCTGCCCTACAGTCATGAGCTGCCCTACAGTCATGAGCTGCCCTACAGTCATGAGCTGCCCTACAGTCATGAGCTGCCTTACAGTCATGAGCTGCCCTACAGTCATGAGCTGCCCTACAGTCATGGGCTGCCCTACAGTCATGGGCTGCCCTACAGTCATGAGCTGCCTTACAGTCATGAGCTGCCCTACAGTCATGAGCTGCCCTACAGTCATGAGCTGCCCTACAGTCATGAGCTGCCCTACAGTCATGAGCTGCCCTACAGTCAGGAGCTGCCACTCAGTCCGGAGCTGCCACCCAGCCCGGACCTGCCAGAGCCCCTCAGCCCGGACCTGCCAGAGTCCCTCAGCCCGGACCTGCCAGAGTCCCTCAGCCCGGACCTGCCAGAGTCCCTCAGCCCGGACCTGCCAGAGTCCCTCAGCCCGGACCTGCCAGAGTCCCTCAGCCCGGACCTGCCAGAGTCCCTCAGCCAGGACCTGCCAGAGTCCCTCAGCCAGGACCTGCCAGAGTCCCTCAGCCAGGACCTGCCAGAGTCCCTCAGCCAGGACCTGCCAGAGTCCCTCAGCCAGGACCTGCCGCCCCTTATCCCGGTGCTCCCCCTTATCCCGGTGCTGCCCCTTATCCCGGTGCTGGCCCTTATCCCGTTGCTGGCCCTTATCCCGGTGCTGCCCCTTCATTTAGGTGGTTTTAGTTGGAGGGTGGTCATTGGGAGGGGGATACAGAAGCGGGGAGTGACTATGGTGGTGTGGGGACAGCGTCCGGAGCCTGAGCCACCACCGTGGTCAGATGCCCACCCAGACCCTCCCCTGGACTTTGTGCTGGTGCGCCCGGCGTTCGCACCTTGAGGGGGGGTCTGTCACGTTCCTGACCTGTTTTCTGTTGTTTTGTATGTGTGTGATGGTCAGGGCGTGAGTTTTGTGTGGGCAGTCTATGTTTTCTGTTTCTATGTTGGTTTTGGGTTGCCTGGTATGGCTCTTAATTAGAGGCAGGTGTTTTGCGTTTTCCTCTAATTTAGAGTCATATTAAGGTAGGTTGTTCTCATTGTTTGTTTGTGGGTGATTGTCGCTGTGTCTGTGTTTGTTGCACCACACGGTACTGTCTCGTCTCGTTCATTCGGTCGTTCCTGTTCACGTGTTCTTCGTTTCATGTAAGTTCGTAGTTTTGGTCTGTCTAGTTCGTTTTGTTATTTTGTATATTTAGTCAAGTGTATTTTGTGTCTGTCTTCGTCTTGCAATAAAGTATTATGTATTCATCACCCGCTGCGCCTTGGTCTACTAACTGTCCGAAAGACGACCGTTACAGTTAAAGTCTTCAGGTTATTATAGTTGTAGTCTTCAGGTTATTATAGTTGTAGTCTTCAGGTTATTATAGTTGTAGTCTTCAGGTTATTATAGTTGTAGTCTCCAGGTTATTATAGTTATAGTCTTCAGGTTATTATAGTTGTAGTCTTCAGGTTATTATAGTTATAGTCTTCAGGTTATTATAGTTGTAGTCTCCAGGTTATTATAGTTGTAGTCTTCAGGTTATTATAGTTATAGTCTTCAGGTTATTATAGTTGTAGTCTCCAGGTTATTATAGTTGTAGTCTTCAGGTTATTATAGTTGTAGTCTTCAGGTTATTATAGTTATAGTCTTCAGGTTATTATAGTTATAGTCTTCAGGTTATTATAGTTGTAGTCTTTAGGTTATTATAGTTGTCGTCTTCAGGTTATTATAGTTATAGTCTCCAGGTTATTATAGTTATAGTCTTCAGGTTATTATAGTTGTAGTCTTCAGGTTATTATAGTTATAGTCTCCAGGTTATTATAGTTGTAGTCTTCAGGTTATTATAGTTGTAGTCTTCAGGTTATTATAGTTATAGTCTTCAGGTTATTATAGTTATAGTCTTCAGGTTTCAGACACAGACAAAAAACAATACTGCACACTCCAATGTGTGTGTGTGTGTTCATGTGTGTATGTGTCTTTGTTTGATGTAGCGGTGTCAGGTTCAGGCTGGTGTAACAGGGCCCAGGGCCAGAGACAGATTTTTTTATTTTTTTTATTTATTTTACCGTTATTTTACCAGGTAAGTTGACTGAGAACACGTTCTCATTTGCAGCAACGACCTGGGGAATAGTTACAGGGGAGAGGAGGGGGATGAATGAGCCAATTGTAAACTGGGGATTATTAGGTGACCATGATGGTTTGAGGGCCAGATTGGGAATTTAGCCAGGACACCGGGGTTAACACCCCTACTCTTACGATAAGTGCCATGGGATCTTTAATGACCTCAGAGAGTCAGGACACCCATTTAACGTCCCATCCGAAAGACGGCACCCTACACAGGGCAGTGTCCCCAATCACTGCCCTGGGGCATTGGGATATTTTTTAGACCAGAGGAAAGAGTGCCTCCTACTGGCCCTCCAACACCACTTACAGCAGCATCTGGTCTCCCATCCAGGGACTGACCAGGACCAATCCTGCTTAGCTTCAGAAGCAAGCCAGCAGTGGTATGCAGGGTGGTATGCTGTGAGGTGTGAGGGGAATGTGAGGGGACTCTTAATGATCAGCTATGAAAAGCCAACTGAAAATTATTCATGATTATTATTTGACCATGCTTGTCACTTATGAAATTTTTTGAACATCTTGGCATAGTTCTGTTATAATCTCCACCCGGCACAGCCAGAAGAGGACTGGCCACCCCTCATAGCCTGGTTCCTCTCTAGGTTTCTTCCTAGGTTTTGGCCTTTCTAGGGAGTTTTTCCTAGCCACCGTGCTTCTACACCTGCATTCTAGCTGTTTGGGGTTTTAGGCTGGGTTTCTGTACAGCACTTCGAGATATTATCTGATGTACGAAGGGCTATATAAAATAAAATTGATTGATTGATTGAATGGGGCCCGTAATGCCAGACACACACACACACACACACACACACACACACGCACACACACACGCACAACCCACACACGCACAACCCACACACACGCACACACACAGATGTTAGGGGACTGGGGCTCGTAATGACTGACAGTTCCTGACTCTCAGCACCTCATACATTACCCTGGGTGACACTGGGGGTGTGGGGGAACAGGTACCGGGGTTGTGGGGGAACAGGTAACGGTGTGTGGGGGAGTGGGCTGTAGACTTGGCGTTGTAGGTACCGGAGGCTTGGGAGAATGGGTACTGGGAGCAGGGGAGCAGGTACCGGGGATGTTGGGAAGCAGGTACTGGGGGATTGGGGATTGATGGAATAGGGGTTTGGTGGAATAGGTACCGGGGGCTTGGGGGAGCAGGTACCGGGGTACCGGAGCAGGTACCGGTGCCTTGGTGGAAGAGGTACCAGGGGCTTGGGGGAGCAGGTACCGGGGTACCGGAGCAGGTACCGGGGCCTTGGTGGAAGAGGTACCAGGATCTTGTTGGAGCAGGTACCGGGGGCTTGGTGAAGCAGCTACCGGGGGCTTGGTGGAATAGGTACTGGGGGCTTGAGGGAGCAGGTTCCGGGGGCTTGAGGGAATGGGGGCTTGCTGCCAATGCAGCATCTAATCTTCCTGGGGTGTATTATGAATTCCCATTAATTCCCGCCAAGGCAGCAGCTACTCATCCTGTTTTTTTTATGGATCCACACTAGTTTCCACCAAGGCAGCAGCTACTCTTCCTGGGGTTTATTATGGATCCCCATTAGTTCCCAACAAGGCAGCAGCTACTCTTCCTTGGGTCCCAACAAATGAAGGCAAAAACTACTTTTTACACAATTACATATCTACATATCACTACATAATAAAACATCTACAATACAACATCTACAATACAGTATTTACATTACAACCTTTACAACATTTACAATACAACATTACAACATCTACAATACAACATTTACAACATCTACAATACAACATTTACAATACAACATTTACAATACAACATTACAACATCTACAATACAACATTTACAACATCTACAATACAACATTTACAATACAACATTACAACATCTACAATACAACATTTACAACATCTACAATACAACATTTACAATACAACATTTACAACATCTACAATACAACATCTACAGTACAACATTTACAACATCTACAATACAAAATCTAGAATACAACATCTACAACATTTACAATACAACATTACAAAATCTACAATACAACATTTAAAACATCTACAATACAACATTTACAACATCTACAATGCAACATTTACAATACAACATTACAACATCTACATTACAACATTTACAATACAACATCTACAATACAACATTTACAACATCTACAATACAACATTTACAATACAACATCTACAGTATAACATTTACAACATCTACAATACAACATTACAACATCTACAATACAACATTACAACATCTACAATACAACATTTACAATACAACATTCACAACATCTACAATACAAAATCTAGAATACAACATATACAACATTTACAATACAACATTACAAAATCTACAATACAACATTTAAAACATCTACAATACAACATTTACAACATCTACAATACAACATTTACAATACAACATCTACAATACAAAATCTAGAATACAACATTACAATACAACATCTACAATACAACATTTACAATACAAAATCTAGAATACAACATTACAATACAACATCTACAATACAACATCTACAATACAACATCTACAGTACAACATTTACAACATTTACAATATAACATTACAACATCTACAATACAACATTTACAATACAACATCTACATACAACATCTACAATACAAAATCTAGAATACAACATCTACAACATTTACAATACAACATTACAAAATCTACAATACAACATTTACAATACAACATTACAAAATCTACAATACAACATTTACAACATCTACATACAACATCTACAATACAAAATCTAGAATACAACATCTACAACATTTACAATACAACATTACAACATCTACATACAACATCTACAATACAAAATCTAGAATACAACATATACAACATTTACAATACAACATCTACAATATTTACAATACAACATTTAAAACATCTACAATACAACATTTGCAAAATCTACAATACAACATTTACAACATCTACAATACAACATTTACAACATCTACAATACAACATTTACAACACAACATTACAACATCTACAATACAACATTTACCATAACCCATTTACAATATTTACAATACAACAATTACAACATCTACAATAGAACATCTCAATACAACATTTACAATAAAAAATTTACAACATCTACAATAAAACATGGACAATATAACGTTTACAATACAACATTTACAATACAACATTTACAACGTTTACAATACAACATTTACAATACAACGTTTACAATACAAATCGAATCAAATCAAATCAAATGTATTTATATAGCCCTTCTTACATCAGCTGATATCTCAAAGTGCTGTACAGAATACAATACAACATTTACAACATCTACAATACAACATTTACAATACAACATTTACAATACAACATTTACAATACAACATTTACAACATCTGCAATACAACATTTACAATACAACATTTACAATACAACATTTACAATACAACAATTACTATACAACAATTACTATAAAACATTTACAACATCTACAATACAACATTTACAATACAACATTTACAATACAACATTTACAATACAACATTTACAATACAATAATTACAACATTTACAATACAATAATTACAACATTTACAATACAACAATTACAATACATCGTTTACAATACAACATTTACAATACAACATTTACAACATTTACAATACAATAATTACAATAATTACAACATTTACAAATCAACAATTACAACATTTACAATACAACATTTACAACATTTACAATACAATAATTACAATAATTACAACATTTACAAATCAACAATTACAACATTTACAATACAACATTTACAACATTTACAACATCCACGATACAACACTGATAATATCACCATACGTACTGTACATGTGTGTAGAGTGTGTATGATAGCGTGTGTGTGCTACATTATGTATGTGTGTGTGCCTGTGTGTGTGTGTCTCTCTTCACAGTCTGAGTTGTTCGATAAGGTGTACTTCTGTTTTGCTACTCTGTTCTGGGCCAACTGAATTTTGCCTATGTCCCTTTTTATGGCACATGACCATATGACTGGGCAATAGTCCAGGTGAGAAAGAACTGGGACCGGTATGACTGGTTTTGCTGATAGCAATGCCAAGAAAGCAGAGCATAGCTTTATTATGGACAGACCTCTCCCCATCTTAGCTGCTGTTGCATCAATATGTTTTGACCCTTATAGTTTGAAATCCAGGGTTACACCAAGCAGTTTAGTCTCCTCAATGTTCTCAATTTCCAAATTATTCATTACAATATTTGGTTGAGGTTTAGGGTCTAGTGAATGACTTGTCCAAAATACAATATTTTTAGTTTTTGAAATATCTAGGACTAGTTTATTACTTGCCACTCATTCTAAAACTGACTGCAGCTCTTTGTTAAGTGTTGCAGTGATGTCACTTGCTGTGGTAGCTGACGTGTATAGTGTTGAGTCATCACCATACACACTGGCTTTACTCACTGCCAGTGACAGGTAACTCTCCATCCAGAATAAGGCAGGGGATGTAAAGCCATAACACATGATTTCTTACATCAGCAGATTAGGATTGATAATGTCAAAAGCTGCACTGAAGTCAAACAAAACAGCTCCAACAATCATCTTAACATACATTTCTTTCAGCTAATCATCAGTAATTTGTGTAAGTGCCGTCCATGTTGAATGTCCTTCCCTATAAGAACGCTGAAAGTCTGTTGTTAATTTGTTTACTGTGAATTAGCATTGTATCTGGTCAAACACCATTTTTTCCAATAGTTTGCTAAGGGTTGGTAACAGGCTGATTGGTCAGCTGATTGAGCCAATAAAGGGTCCTTTGCTATTCTTGGGTAGCGGAATAACTTTTTCTTCCCTCCAGTCCTGAGGTCACACACTGTCCTGTAAGCTTAGATCGAAGAGATGGCAAGTAGGAGTGGCAATAGTCCACTATCATCCTCATTCATTTTCCATCCAAATCGTCAGACTCAGTTCGCTTGTCATAATTTTTTCACCTCTTCCACACTCCCTTTACGGAATTGTCACAACGTTCGTCTGAGGAAGAAGGAGTGGACCAAAGCGTAGCGTGGTACGTGTTCATGATGTTTATAATAACCAGAACACTGAAAACAAAAAGTGGAACAAAAACGCAACAGTTCTGTCAGATACTCACACAAAACAGAAAACAACTACCCACAAAACCAACGTGGAAAATGGCAACCTAAATAGGCTCCCCAATCAGAGACAATCAGAGACAACGAGAAACAGCTGTCTCTGATTGGGAACCAATTCAGGCCACCATCAACCTACAATCCCCTAGACCATCCCAAATCCCCATAGATAGACAAAACCCCTAGACAAGACAAAAACTAAACAAACCACCCTTGTCACACCCTGACCTAACCAAAAAAGAAAGAAAACAAATATAACTAAAGTCAGGTCGTGAAAGGAATAAAAATGACAACGCTCGTCTTTCATAATTTCGTCAGTTGTGAATGGACGTGTAGGTTCAGAATTTGTTGTTAGCATGTCATGCCTAAGTTTTATAATCCAATGAAAATATAATTACAGTAGTTTGCATTATCAGTGGGTTTTGTGATGAATGAGCCACCTGATTCAATCAAGAAAGGAGCTGAGTTTGCATTTTTGCCCAAAATATAATTTAAGGTGGTCCAAAGCTTTTTACATCATTCTTTATATCATTTATCTTTGTTTCATAGTACAGTTTCTTCTTCTTTTTGTTTAGTTTAGTCACATGATTTCTCAATCTACAGTTTGTTTGCTGATCAGCTGTGCAGCCAGACTTGTTTGCCATTCCTTTTGCCTCGTCTCTCTCAAACATAATATTTTTTAAATTCCTCATCAATATGCAGCAAATGTCTGAGGCATTAGTAAAGACCTGATCAATACATGTGGATGATTTGTAAATACCCTGGTAGGTTGACTGATTACCTGAACCGGGTTTCGGGTATTGGTTACAGTTTGAAACTTTTTCTTGAGTGAAGAGCTTGTTGAAAGTCTAAATGTACGTAACCTATACCTCTCTGTTTATATCCCATACATTATCAAGCATTTCACACACATTATCCATATACTAGCTGTTAGCACTTGGTGGTCTATAGCAACACCCCACAAGAATAGGCAGGTGAACCTGGAGCCATATTACTTCAACAGCATTTGGTATGAGATGCTCTCTAAGCTTTACAGGAATATAAATAGCAACACCTCCCCCATTGGCATTCCTGTCTCTCATGTAGATGTTATAACCATGTGTTGATACCACTGAATCATCAAAGCTATTATCTAAGTGAGTTTCAGAGACAGTATATGAATGTTACCTGGTACTAGCATGTTATCGATTTCATGAACCTTGTTTCTGTGGGCTATTTGTAGCGCTTTTCTGAGATGCTTGATTGTTTTTATTGGTTTACTGGGAGGCTTATCAGAGGTAGACCTAACCCTCAGACTTCACCCTCCAGACGCTTCTCAGTGCCTCCACTTGGCTCCCTGTCTCAGATCCTAACCCTAACCCTCCAGACCCTAACTCACAACCCTAACCCAACCCCCAGACTCTTCTCCCCGCCTTAGCTTGGCTCCCTGTCTCAGACCCTAACCCACAACCCTAACCCGGACACTACAGACTCTCCTCCTCATCTTGGCTTGGCTCCATGTCTCAGACCCTAACCCACAACCCTAACCCGGACACTACAGACTCTCCTCCTCATCTTGGCTTGTCTCCATGTCTCAGACCCTAACCCACAACCCTAACCCGGACACTACAGACTCTCCTCCTCATCTTGGCTTGGCTCCCTGTCTCAGACCCTAACCCACAACCCTAACCCGGACACTACAGACTCTCCTCCTCATCTTGGCTTGGCTCCATGTCTCAGACCCTAACCCACAACCCTAACCCGGACACTACAGACTCTCCTCCTCATCTTGGCTTGTCTCCGTGTCTCAGACCCTAACCCACAACCCTAACCCGGACACTACAGACTCTCCTCCTCATCTTGGCTTGTCTCCGTGTCTCAGACCCTAACCCACAACCCTAACCCGGACACTACAGACTCTCCTCCTCATCTTGGCTTGGCTCCCTGTCTCAGACCCTAACCCACAACCCTAACCCGGACACTACAGACTCTCCTCCTCATCTTGGCTTGGCTCCCTGTCTCAGACCCTAACCCACAACCCTAACCCGGACACTACAGACTCTCCTCCTCATCTTGGCTTGTCTCCGTGTCTCAGACCCTAACCCACAACCCTAACCCGGACACTACAGACTCTCCTCATCTTGGCTTGTCTCCGTGTCTCAGACCCTAACCCACAACCCTAACCCGGACACTACAGACTCTCCTCCTCATCTTGGCTTGGCTCCGTGTCTCAGACCCTAACCCACAACCCTAACCCGGACACTACAGACTCTCCTCCTCATCTTGGCTTGGCTCCCTGTCTCAGACCCTAACCCACAACCCTAACCCGGACACTACAGACTCTCCTCCTCATCTTGGCTTGGCTCCCTGTCTCAGACCCTAACCCACAACCCTAACCCGGACACTACAGACTCTCCTCCTCATCTTGGCTTGTCTCCGTGTCTCAGACCCTAACCCACAACCCTAACCCGGACACTACAGACTCTCCTCCTCATCTTGGCTTGGCTCCGTGTCTCAGACCCTAACCCACAACCCTAACCCGGACACTACAGACTCTCCTCATCTTGGCTTGTCTCCATGTCTCAGACCCTAACCCACAACCCTAACCCGGACACTACAGACTCTCCTCCTCATCTTGGCTTGTCTCCGTGTCTCAGACCCTAACCCACAACCCTAACCCGGACACTACAGACTCTCCTCATCTTGGCTTGTCTCCGTGTCTCAGACCCTAACCCACAACCCTAACCCGGACACTACAGACTCTCCTCATCTTGGCTTGTCTCCGTGTCTCAGACCCTAACCCACAACCCTAACCCGGACACTACAGACTCTCCTCATCTTGGCTTGTCTCCGTGTCTCAGACCCTAACCCACAACCCTAACCCGGACACTACAGACTCTCCTCATCTTGGCTTGTCTCCGTGTCTCAGACCCTAACCCACAACCCTAACCCGGACACTACAGACTCTCCTCCTCATCTTGGCTTGGCTCCCTGTCTCAGACCCTAACCCACAACCCTAACCCGGACACTACAGACTCTCCTCCTCATCTTGGCTTGTCTCCGTGTCTCAGACCCTAACCCACAACCCTAACCCGGACACTACAGACTCTCCTCCTCATCTTGGCTTGGCTCCCTGTCTCAGACCCTAACCCACAACCCTAACCCGGACACTACAGACTCTCCTCCTCATCTTGGCTTGTCTCCGTGTCTCAGACCCTAACCCACAACCCTAACCCGGACACTACAGACTCTCCTCATCTTGGCTTGTCTCCATGTCTCAGACCCTAACCCACAACCCTAACCCGGACACTACAGACTCTCCTCCTCATCTTGGCTTGTCTCCGTGTCTCAGACCCTAACCCACAACCCTAACCCGGACACTACAGACTCTCCTCATCTTGGCTTGTCTCCGTGTCTCAGACCCTAACCCACAACCCTAACCCGGACACTACAGACTCTCCTCATCTTGGCTTGTCTCCGTGTCTCAGACCCTAACCCACAACCCTAACCCGGACACTACAGACTCTCCTCCTCATCTTGGCTTGTCTCCGTGTCTCAGACCCTAACCCACAACCCTAACCCGGACACTACAGACTCTCCTCCTCATCTTGGCTTGTCTCCGTGTCTCAGACCCTAACCCACAACCCTAACCCGGACACTACAGACTCTCCTCATCTTGGCTTGTCTCCGTGGCTCAGACCTCTATTAAAGAGTACTGTGTATTTCTGTCTGTCTGCCTACCTTTTTCCTCTATTCTCTCTCTTCCCTCTCTTCTCTCTCTCTTCCCTCTTTTTCCTCTCTACTCTCTCTTCCCTCTGTTCCCTTTCATCTCTCTTCCCTCTCTTTCCTCTCTTCTCTCTTCCCTCTCTTCTCTCTTTTCCCTCTCCTCTCTCTCCTCTCTCTTCCCTCTCTTCCCTTTTCTCCTCTCTCTTCCCTCTCTTCCCTTTCCTCCCTCTCTCCTCTCTCTCCTCTCTTCCCTCTCTTCCCTTTCCTCCCTCTCTTCCCTCTCTTCCTTCTACTCTCTCTCTTCCCCTAACCATAAAGTACATCCATATAAATCACCCCCTCTGATCTCCCAGCCAGAAATTCCAGGCCAGATTGCCCCTGCCACACCATTGAGATCCGTGAAACACGGAAACAGCAGCCCCACGCACAAAGAATCCCTGGAATGCCATTAAAATGTAGGATTCATTTGTTTTCCCATGGCGGAGGTGGCGAGGGAGTTGGGAAATATGTTTTGATCATTCAACCATTAAAAATAATCCACCTTCTAACCGTGACCATATGGTTTCGGCTATGGACCACACACACGCACAAGCACAAGCACACACACAAGCACACACACACAGACACACACACAGACACACACACACACACACACACACACACACACACACACACACACACACACACACACACACACACACACACACACACACACACACACACACACACACACACACACACACACACACACACACACACACACACACACACACACACACAGCAGTATAAGTAGAAGTGCACATCCATCAACATATTGTATGCACACACAGACACACACACACCAACCCTTGCCTGGCTACCCAGATTCCTTGCTCCGGCCAAACGCTATGCCACGCCACGCCCACAGATGTTAGTTTCTTCTCTGCAATGAGTCTGGATATGAGTACCTCCCCGACCCTTCATTGAATGCGAACACATTCGGGGTGTCTGATTGATCCAGAAACTGATGGGTTGTGCCAGAGCCAGAACACAAGCGGGTAAAGCGGCGATTTGAAATTAGTTTTTGAGTAAAGGGCGTTGCTCCTTTGCCTAAATATGGGACTCATCAACACTCTCACTCTCTCTCTCTCTCTCTCTCTCTCTCTCTCTCTCTCTCTCTCTCTCTCTCTCTCTCTCTCTCTCTCTCTCACTCTCTCTCTCTCTCTCTCTCTCTCTCATCTTTATGTGCTCATTGAGCTGACTAGGGAGATTTGTGTACTGTGAAGTGAAAAGGGACTAAGAGGGGGACCCACAACATGAGGAACAGCTCAGTCACAGCTGGATATGCAAGGCTGGCTGTAGCCTCCTACTATGTGGTGTCATTAACCAGACTTGTTTTATGCAAAACAACACAGTTATTTTGCACGAATTATGTTGGAATCACACTGCAACTCTATCAAAATCAAGCACCATGCCCTAGCTGGGCCATTGGAACCAGCAGCCTTGAACAGTGTGTGTAAATAAGGCAAGATCTATGAGGATATCAACATACCACAGGAGGTTGGTGGCACCTTAATTGGGGAGGACGGGCTTGTGGTAATGGCTGGAGCGGAATCAGTGGAATGGTGTCAAATCAATCAAGCACACGGTGTCGATGTGTTTGATGGCATTTCATCGACTCCGTTCCAGCCATTATTATGAGCCGTCCTCCCCTCAGCAGCCTCCACTGCGAACATACACTCATGCTTTTTCAATTCAGTGTGTTCACAACTTCTGGTGAATTGAGGTTGATGTAGTTTCGGTCAAATATCCAAGACTGAGTATTGGCCAATGACATTGATTTTGGTGACTTGGCGAGTAACAAAAGAAAGAAAAAAAAGGCTTTATATTGTCTGCTTTATATTGTCTGCTTTATATTGTCTGCTTTATATTGTCTGCTTTATATTGTCTGCTTTATATTGTCTGCTTTATATTGTCTGCTTTATATTGTCTGCTTTATATAGTCAGCTTTATATTGTCTGCTTTATATTGTCTGCTTTATATTGTCTGCTTTATATTGTCTGCTTTATATTGTCTGCTTTATATTGTCTGCTTTATATTGTCTGCCTTATATTGTCTGCTTTATATTGTCTGCTTTATATTGTCTGCTTTATATTGTCTGCTTTATATTGTCTGCTTTATATTGTCTGCTTTATATTGTGGCCATCAAGCTAGTGAAGATGGTAGAGCTAGTGGTGCTAGATCATCAGTATTGTAAAGCATCATGTTTGTGTGTGTGTGTGTGTGTGTGTGTGTGTGTGTGTGCGTCTTCTTCAGGATTGGTGGGGCTCCTGCAGGACGGTTGAGCTAACGTAGGCTAATGCGATTAGCATGAGGTTGTAAGTAACAAGAATATTTCCCAGGACATAGACATATCTGATATTGGCAGAAAGCTTAAATTCTTGTTAATCTAACTACACTGTCCAATTTACATGAGCAATTACAGTGAAAGAATACCATGCTATTGTTTGAGGAGAGTGCACAGTTTTGAACATGAAAAGTTATTAATAAACAAATTAGGCACATTTGGGTAGTCTTGATACAACATTTTGAACAGAAATGCAATGGTTCATTGGATCAGTCTAAAACTTTGCACATACACTCCTGTCATCTAATGGCCAAAATCAAAATTCAACCTAGGCTGGAATATACATTAAGGCCTTTCTCTTGCATTTCAAACATGACGGTACAAAAACAATATTTGTATTCTTTCTTTGTATTATCTTTTACCAGATCTAATGTGTTATATTCTCCTACATTCCTTTCACATTTCCACAAACTTCAAAGTGTTTCCTTCAAATGGTACCAAGAATATGCATATCCTTGCTTCAGGGCCTGAGCTATAGGCAGTTAGATTTGGGTATGTAATTTTAGGGGAAAATTTGAAAAAAAGGAGACGATCCTTAAGAGGCTCAATTTAACTATCTATAGCTTCCTCTGTTGATTCTGGTTCCCTTTGTGTGCTATTTTATTCACTTTGATTAGTGGTGAAACGAATCAAATCCAATTAGGCTACTTAAACATCTCTGAATAATCTGAAACAAAACATTCCAAACTGCCTCTTGATGTGTGTGTGTGTGTGTGTGTGTGTGTGTGTGTGTGTGTGTGTGTGTGTGTGAGTGTGTGTGTGTGTGTGTGTGTGTGTGTGTGTGTGTGTGTGTGTGTGTGTGTGTGTGTGTGTGTGTGTGTGTGTGTGTGTGCACAAACGGGGATGTCACAATATTAGAGGAATACACCGCAGATAAAGTCACACGACTGGAGTGTGTTAAGAGAGAAGCTGAGAGTCCAATCAAACGCTGCTGATCAAAAGTCTGTGGAAGGACACTTGACACCCTAATTCCAGCTAAAGGCTTCAGTTTCAGACTTGGCCCTTTATTGTGGCCTGGCCCCCATTCCCCATCTCTCCTCGTCAGCGGGGGAGAAACGGCGGGTTCACACGAAGGCAAACTGCGAAGCACTTATCGCCATCAGGCCCTGAAGAGCTTGAAGAAAGCGTTATCACAGAGTTGAAAAGCAGCAGGAAACTGCTCAAGTCCTAAAGAGTCACATTCGTTTAGGTGAAATCCTTAGGGACTGGTTTTTCAACCACAAATACAAGTCATATGCACGGGTTTCTGGGTTTCTTATAAGTCGGATTACTTTGGAGACAGCTTGAACTAGACATAACCCTGACAACTTGTGTTGCATATACACTCGACCTCATCAAACCATAGAAATCAACTTGCTCTATCATCTCTCTCTCTCTCTCTCTCTCTCTCGCTCTCTCGCTCTCACTCTCGCTCTCTCGCTCTCCCTCTCTCGCTCTCTCTCTCTCTCTCTCTTCCTCTCCCTCTTTTCTACATCTGTCTATATCTATTCTAAATTGGAAGCATAGAATGCTTCAAACTTAGAATAGAATGTCATTGGAGCGTTAACATTTCCCTTCCCTGGAACTAAGGGTTCTAGTCTGAACCATGAAAACCAGCCCCATACCATTATTCCTCCCCCACCAAACTTTACAGTTGGCACAATGCATTGGGGCAGGAAGCGTTCTCCTGGTGTCTGCCAAACACAGATTCGACTGCCACATGGTAAAGCGTGATTCATCACTCCAGAGAAAGCGTTTCCACTGCTCCAGAGTCCAATGGCGGCCAGCTTTACATCACTCCAGCTGACGTGAGGCTGCTCGGCCATGGAAACGCATTTCATGAATAATGAACAGTTATTGTGCTGACGTTGCTTCCAGAGGCAGTTTAGAACTTGGTAGTGAGTGTTGCAACCTAGGAAAGGCGATTTTTACATGCTACGCACTTCAGCACTCGGCGGTCCCTTTCTGTGAGCTTGTGTGGCCTACCACTTTGCGGCTGAGCCGTTGTTGCTCCTAGACATTACTACTTCATAATAACAGCACTTAGTTCACCGGGGCAGCTCTAGCAGGGCATAAATGTGATGAACTGACTTGTTGGAAAGGTGGCATCCTATGACGATGCCACGTTGAAAGTCACTGAGCTCGTCAGTAAGACCATTCTTCTGCCAATGTTTATATAAGGAGGTTGCATGGCTGTGTGCTCGATTTTATATGGCTGTCATCAACAGTTGTGGCTGACATAGCCGAATCCACTAATTTGAAGGGGTGTCCACATACTTTTCTATCTATCTATCTATCTATCTATCTATCTATCTATCTATCTATCTATCTAACTCTTTTCCCTCTCTCCTTACATATAATTCCCTGGCATGTACTGTAAAGACAATGGAACATCTTTGGATCAAAACCTTATAAAATACAAATGAAAGGGTCTACGCTTGAGAATGCAAGGTGTTTCCTCCCAATCCCATCCCATTGTCACGCTAGTCAGAATGGGGGAGAGGATCTGTGATGAATAACACTGTTTGTAATCAGACATTATTGTCTGCTCCAACCCAGTAGGAAGGAGGTTGGAACTCATCAAGCCTAGGGAGCCGAGGCCTGGGAAACCAAGAGAACTGTGTCCCAGTGTCACCTCCTGGTCTTCTGGAGCAGGTAAAGAAAGGTTCTGACAGACAGATAGAGGTTGTATCTATCCCAGGATGCCTTTGCTATGAGGTGAAAGGTTAGAGATCAAAGGGGTGAGATCCAACAGAGGTGTTTTCCTCAAGATTCCAAACCCCTGCTCTGAACGTCCAGGTATCTTCTTTTATACGGTTAAATCTTCTGGTGAAGGGGTGAAGGGGTCAATGGTGTTTACCTCAGAGGTCACGCCCAGTAAGTGGGGATTAGTTGTATTGTTTAAGATGTGAAGAAAAGACCAGTGTCTCTGGAGATGCAACATCTTGGTCTCCTCCTAATCCCGACTCTTCAGTATGTTGAAATAATGACTCAGTGAAGAAAGAAAATACAATGCACACCTGCATAGAGACTCATTTGTCACTAAGAATTTACCTGCTGCATCAGGAAATTCAAATGAGCCTTGTGAGTCCCTGTAAAAAAAGTAGTTCTGTCATGAGGCTCGGAGCCGGAGTGTGCTGCTTCGGCCACTGTGCTACTGCAGTTCACAATGCTCGGAGCCGGAGTGTGCTGCTTCGGCCACTGTGCTACTGCAGTTCACAATGCTCGGAGCCGGAGTGTGCTGCTTCGGCCACTGTGCTACTGCAGTTCACAATGCTCGGAGCCGGAGTGTGCTGCTTCGGCCACTGTGCTACTGCAGTTCACAATGCTCGGAGCCGGAGTGTGCTGCTTCGGCCACTGTGCTACTGCAGTTCACAATGCTCGGAGCCGGAGTGTGCTGCTTCGGCCACTGTGCTACTGCAGTTCACAATGCTCGGAGCCGGAGTGTGCTGCTTCGGCCACTGTGCTACTGCAGTTCACAATGCTCGGAGCCGGAGTGTGCTGCTTCGGCCACTGTGCTACTGCAGTTCACAATGCTCGGAGCCGGAGTGTGCTGCTTCGGCCACTGTGCTACTGCAGTTCACAATGCTCTTGCAAGCACTAAGAAGGCGATGAATACTCATGATACATACAGTAGGCGCATATGTGTGCCAGGGTAGACAACTGTAACCACCGGACCACCTGTCGGCTGGCACAGTCTCACGTCACAATTACACGTTCATCCATGTTTCTCAAACGTCACATTTTGAAGTAGCTCCACACATCACATTCAAATCAAATCAAATCCAATGTATTTGTCACATACACATGGTTAGCAGGTGTTAATGCAAGTGTAGTGAAATGCTTGTGCTTCTAGTTCCGACCATGCAGTAATATCTAACAAGTAATATATCCTAACAATTTCACAACAACTACCTTATACACACAAGTGTAAAGGAATGAATACGAATATGTACATATAAATATATGAATGAGTGATGGCCGAACGGCATAGGCAAGATGCAGTAGATGGTATAGCGTACAGTATATACATATGAGATGAGTAATGTAGGGTATGAAAACATATAAAGCGGCATTGTTTAAAGTGGCTAGTGATTCATTACATCAAGATGGCAAAATGCATTAGATGGTATAGAGTACAGTATGTACATATGAGATGAGTAATGTAGGGTAAGTAAACATTATATAATATAAAGTGGCTAGTGATAAATTGATTATATCATTTTTTACATTATTAAAGTGGCTGGAGTTGAGTCAGTATGTTGGCAGCAGCCACTCAATGTTAATGATGGCTGTTTAACAGTCTGATGACCTTGAGATAAAAGCTGTTTTTCAGTCTCTCGGTCCCTGCTTTGATGCACCTGTACTGACCTCGCCTTCTGGATGATAGCGGGGTGAACAGGCAGTGGCTCGGGTGGTTGTTGTCCTTGATGATCTTTTTGGCCTTTTGTGACATCGGGTGGTGTAGGTGTCCTGGAGGGCAGGTAGTTTGCCCCCGGTGATGCGTTGTGCAGACCTCACTACCCTCTGGAGAGCCTTCCGTTTATGGGCGGAGCAGCTGCCGTACCAGGCGATGATACAGCCCGACAAGATGCTCTCGATTGTGCATCTGTAAAAGTTTGTGAATGTTTTTGGTGACAAGCCAAATTTCTCCAGCCTCCTGAGGTTGAACAGGCGCTGCTGCGCCTTCTTCACCAGGCTGTCTGTGTGGGTGGACCATTTCAGTTTGTCTGTGATGTGTACGCCGAGGAACTTCCACCCTCTCCACTACTGTCCCGTCGATGTGGATGGGGGGATGATCCCTCTGCTGTTTCCTGAAGTCCAAGATCATCTCCTTTGCTTTGTTGACATTGAGTGTGAGGTTATTTTCCTGACACCACACTCCGAGGGCCCTCCCCTCCTCCCTGTAGGCCGTCTCATCGTTGTTGGTAATCAAGCCTACCACTGTAGTGTCGTCTGCAAACTTGATGATTGAGTTGGAGGCGTGCATTGCCACGCAGTCATGGGTGAACAGGGAGTACAGGAGATGGCTGAGAACGCACCCTTGTGGGGCCCCAGTGTTGAGGATCAGCGGGGTGGAGATGTTGTTACCTACCCTCACCACCTGGGGAGGCCCGTCAGGAAGTCCAGGACCTAGTTGCACAGGGCGGGGTTGAGACCCAGGGTCTCAAGCTTAATGACGAGTTTGGAGGGTACTATGGTGTTAAATGCTGAGCTGTAGTCGATGAACAGCATTCTCACATAGGTATTCCTCTTGTCCAGATGGGTTAGGGCAGTGTGCAGTGTGGTTGCGATTGCGTCGTTTGTGGACCTATTGGGGTAGGAAGCAAATTGGAGTGGGTCTAGGGTGTCAGGTAGGGTGGAGGTGATATGATCCTTGACTAGTCACTCAAAGCACTTCATGATGACGGAAGTGAGTGCTACGGGGCGGTAGTCATTTAGCTCAGTTACCTTAGCTTTCTTGGGAACAGGAACAATGGTGGCCCTCTTGAAGCATGTGGGGACAGCAGACTGGGATAAGGATTGATTGAATATGTCCGTAAACACACCAGCCAGCTGGTCTGCGCATGCTCTGAGGACGTGGCCGGGGATGCCGTCTGGGCCTGCAGCCTTGCGAGGGTTAACACGTTTAAATGTTTTACTCACGTCGGCTACAGTGAAGGAGAGCCCGCAGGTTCTGGTAGTGGTCCGTGTCAGTGGCACTGTATTGTCCTCAAAGCGAGCAAAAAAGTTGTTTAGTCTGTCTGGGAGCAAGACATCGTGATCCGTGACATTTTTTTTTTTGTAGTCCGTGATTGACTGTAGACCCTGGCACATACCTCTCGTGTCTGAGCCGTTGAATTGCAACATTTTGAAGTGTTTAAGGTGTTTAAACTCCAAATTCTTAAAGTTATGCATTGAATAACTCTGAATGGTTAAGGTAAGGGTTACGTTTTGGGATAGGCTTAAAACAAAAATCTCAAAAACAGCTGTCTTTCGCTCAATTCAAACTTGCAACCTTTGGAATCAGTAGCAGTGTTTAGACGTACAGTTGAATTTGACGGGCCTTACAATTTAAGGGTTAAGGTTTGGGATAGGCTTAAATCAAAAATCTCAAAAACCACATTTGAATTGGATTTGAATTGGCAACCTTTGGAATCAGAGGCAGATGCTTGTTCCCATCCACCATCCCTGTCCACAACGCCTTTGGTAAAACCAAAGCCTACTTGAAGGTAACAGAACGTTTTGTTGCTCCTAGTGGCCAGTTTCCACATCACCTCCTGACGTTGAATACTTTCTTGTATCATGGGTGACCTGCCCACACAGGCACTGAGGTAACCAAAAATGTATTCTGCCTATTTCTTGCCTTCAACATATAATGAAACAATTGATCTACAAAAAAATGGATTTTCCCTCTTTCTACAAAAAATACCAAAAAAATAGATTATATTAGATTATACTAAATTATATTGGAATAGGGTGCCATTTGAGACGCATCCTGAGTAAACTCATTTTTTATATTTTTTACCCCTTTTTTCAACTCCCGTACGGACTCGGGAGAGGCGAAGGTCAAGAGCCATGCGCTCTCCGAAACATGACTGTCACGACTTCCGCCGAGGTCGGTCCCTCCCCTTGTTCGGGCGGCGGTCGACATCACCGGTCTTCTAGCCATCGCCGATCCACTTTTCATTTTCCATTTGTTTTGTCTGTGGGTTATTACCTGTTCATTACCCCCCCATTACCTGTTCATTATTTAACCCTCTGTTTCCCACATGTCATTGTGCATGTTTGTTCTATGTTGATGGTTGTATCTGACGGCTAGTATTTTGTTGCCGGGTTTTGTACTATGCACCCGTGTAATTTTCGTGGTACCCGTATATTTCACGCACCCGTTGTATTGTTTCTATACTGGTGGTTTTCGTGTATTAAATACCTTGTCTACGCATCTCAGCTCTCCTGCGCCAGACTCCTTTTCACCAGTTACCCAAAGCCTTGACAACGACCCCGCACTGTTTCTTGACACACAGCTCACTTAACCCAGAAAGCCACACCAACGTGTCAGAGGAAACACCATACAGCTGTCGACCTCAGTCAGCTTGTATGTACTCGGCTCGCCACAAGGAGTCACTGCGATGCAGTGCTTAGACCGCTGCACCACTCGGGAGGCCTGCGTGAACTTCTCAAATGCCTGGTGCGAGTGAGGAAATGGCATCCTATGTATTAGTTCATCTTGAAACAATGTACATATTTCTATGTGTTTAATGTGAGTCGCGAGGCGTATAAGTCTGAGCCAGTGTGTCCTGGGGTCCATATAACCTGTGTTTTAACACACCATTATATAATAACACAGTAATACCAGGGCCCATAGATGCTTCTGTGGAATAGGAAACCAGTTGTTACCTGAGGTCTCAGACATGCCCATTAATGTTAGCTCGCTGAACTGGATCAAACACACAAACACACACACTCTTCGGTATGGGAAATATTTTACAAGGCATGTTAATGTAGACCAGGTATTCTAGAAAGCCTAGTAAAGGCTGAGATGGTCTACAGGCATTAGGCTCTGGAATCTGTCTCCATGGATACTCTGGAATTTGTAGGAGGGTATGATATAACACAGTCAAGCATGTTAGGATGTACGTGTGAGATCCCAGCCTTGGCCTTGGTCATTGTTGACCCATGTTCATGTAAGTTAGACTGGAAGCTAACATACAGTATATTGTAATATAACAAAGAAAATGGCGTCAACAGAGACGGTCGCCTCGCTTTGAGTCCTTAGGAAACTATGCAGTACCTGTTGTTTTCATTAAGGTTAGACCCTCAGAGGACTGGGACCACTCCTGAAACACATGTTGTTTTCACTAAGGTTAGACCCTCAGAGGACTGGGACAACTCCTGAAACACATGTTGTTTTCATTACGGTTATACCCTCAGAGGACTGGGACCACTCCTGAAACACATGTTGTTTTCATTAAGGTTAGACCCTCAGAGGACTGGGACCACTCCTGAAACACATGTTGTTTTCATTAAGGTTAGACCCTCAGAGGACTGGGACCACTCCTGAAACACATGTTGTTTTCATTAAGGTTAGACTCTCATAGGACTGGGACCACTCCTGAAACACATGTTGTTTTCATTAAGGTTAGACCCTCAGAGGACTGGGACCACTCCTGAAACACATGTTGTTTTCATTAAGGTTAGACCCTCAGAGGACTGGGACCACTCCTGAAACACATGTTGTTTTCACTAAGGTTAGTCCCTCAGAGGACTGGGACCACTCCTGAAACACATGTTGTTTTCACTAAGGTTAGACCCTCAGAGGACTGGGACCACTCCTGAAACACATGTTGTTTTCACTAAGGTTAGACCCTCAGAGGACTGGGATCACTCCTGAAACACATGTTGTTTTCACTAAGGTTAGACCTCGAGTGGTGCCGCGGTCTAAGGCACTCCATCTCAGTGCTAGAGGTGTCATTACAGACCCTGGTTCGATTCCAGGCTGTATCACAACTGGCGGTGATTGGGAGTCCCATAGGGCGACGCACAATTGGCCCAGCGCTGTTAGGGTTTGGCCGGGCTAGGCCGTTATTGTAAATAAGAATTTGTTCTTAACCGACTTGCCTAGTTATATAAAGGTATAAAAATAGACCACTAGGAACTCAACACACACACTTACTGTACATTTTAACACACACACACAGACATACACACCTCCATTATCTGGGAACACATAGGCATTCCCACAAGGTAAAACGAGATTCGGCAAAGTAATATATGACTTTTACTCCCTACTATTGGATCCACATGTCAGGGGTAATTTGGGGCAGAGCAGCACTCCTACATGCTTTCGTCTGTTTGATTGTAACAATTACTTGTGCATGGGTCTGGTTAAGACTCCCAACCGTTTATGGTTTCCGGCTGAGTACACAGACAGGTTCAAAGATTGTTTCTCCTCATTTACGAGGAGTAACATAAAGAGTGGAGTCAAGCCTTCAGGACCTCTCTGTCTTTCTCCTTCTTCTCTCTCTCTTTCTCTCTTTCCTCCCCTCTCTCTATTTATCTCTCTCCCTCTATCTCTGTCTCGATCTCACTCTCTCTCTCTTTCTCTCTCTCTTTCTCTCTTGCCCTCTCGCTCGCTCTCTCTCTCTCTCTCTCTCTCTCTCGCTCTCTCTCTCTCTCTCTCTCTCTCTTGCCCTCTCTCTCTCTCTGTCTCGATCTCTCTCTCTTTGTTTCAATCTCTCTAAGTCCACAGATGATCTGTAGGCTGAGAACCCCACACTGTAATATTTGTACTTTTTATTTTTCTTCACCTCCCTCACTCCCACCCTGTTTTGAGATTTCTCCTGCCAACCAGCAATGCTTAGCTCCCTGAAAACCATAAAACGATTGTTTTTACAGAAAACACTGGCGTTCTTTTCTACACGCCTTCAAAGAAGCCTTCTCTGGCTCTGGAGAGACATCGTGTCTGGTTGTGTGTTCTCAGTCGTATTCCCACTTTGTAATGAATAAAAGAGAAAGGGGGAGGGAGAGAGAAAGAAAGAAAGAAAGAAAGAAAGAGAGTTGTAAGGAAATGTTTCAACTGGCAATTTCAGCATACAAACAGCACCCAAACATGTAACTAGAAAACACTAGGAGACAGACACATAACCTGAGAGAGGTAGAAAGAGAGAAAGAGAGAGAGTTCTGGAGATAATTAAAGACATTTGAAGTGTGGGCGGGGCAGGACAGGGCGGGTCAGGACGGGGCAAGACAGGGCGGGTCAGGACGGGGCAAGACAGGGCGGGTCAGGACGGGGCAAGACAGGGCGGGTCAGGACGGAGCAGGACAGGGCGGGTCAGGACGGGGCAAGACAGGGCGGGGCAGGACACGGCGGGACAGGACAGGGCGGAACAGGGCGGGACAGGGAAGAGCAGGACATGACGGGACATCGCAGGGCGGGGCAGCGCAGGACAGGGCAGGGTGGGGCAGGGCGGGACAGGGCGGGGCGGGACAGGGAGGGCGGGGCAGGACAGGGCGAGGCAGAAAATGGTGGGAAAGAGTGGTTGGGGGGGGGGGGGGCAGGACAGGACAAGGCAGGGCAGTTACAGTTACGTATTTAATTTTTTTATTAAAAAAATAAATATTATTTTTCTCCCCAATTTCATGGTATCCAATCACAGTCTTGTCTCATTGCTGCAACTCCTGTACAGACCCAGGAGAGGCGAAAGTCGAGAGCCGTGCGTCTGCTGAAACACAACCCAGCCAAGCCGCACTATTTCTTGACATAATTCCCACTTCACCCGGAAGCCAGCCGCACCAATGTTTCGGAGGAAACACCATACACCTGGCAATTGTGTCAGCGTGCACTGCGCCCGGCACAGGAGTCATTAGTGCGCAATGGGATAAGGACATCCCTGCCGGCCAAACTCTCCCCAAACCCGGAAGACGCTGGGCCAATTGTGCATGGCAGGCTGGGACAGAGCACGGTCTCGAACCCAGAATCTCTAGTGGCGCAGCGACCACTGCGCCACTCGGGAGGCCCTGGGTCATGGCGTTCTAATGGTTAACACAAGACCTAGAGCTGGGCTGTAGCCCCCAGGAGCGTGGGGTTTCTGATGCGACCTAAGGTGCTGGGCTGTAACCCCCAGGACCGTGGGGCTTCTGATGGGATCTCTAGTGCTGGGCTGTAACCCCCAGGACTGTGGGGCTTCTGATGGGATCTCTAGTGCTTGGCTGTAGCCCCCAGGACCGTGGGCTTTCTGGTGGGACCTCCAGTGCTGGGCTGTAGCCCCCAGGACCGTGGGGTTTCTGGTGGGACCTCTAGTGCTTGGCTGTAGCCCCCAGGACCGTGGGGTTTCTGGTGGGACCTCTAGTGCTTGGCTGTAGCCCCCAGGACCGTGGGCTTTCTGGTGGGACCTCCAGTGCTGGGCTGTAGCCCCCAGGACCGTGGGCTTTCTGGTGGGACCTCCAGTGCTGGGCTGTAGCCCCCAGGACCGTGGGCTTTCTGGTGGGACCTCCAGCGCTGGGCTGTAGCCCCCAGGACCGTGGGGTTTCTGGTGGGACCTCTAGTGCTTGGCTGTAGCCCCCAGGACCGTGGGGTTTCTGATGCGACCTAAGGTGCTGGGCTGTAACCCCCAGGACCGTGGGGCTTCTGATGGGATCTCTAGTGCTTGGCTGTAGCCCCCAGGACCGTGGGCTTTCTGGTGGGACCTCCAGTGCTGGGCTGTAGCCCCCAGGACCGTGGGCTTTCTGGTGGGACCTCCAGTGCTGGGCTGTAGCCCCCAGGACCGTGGGGTTTCTGGTGGGACCTCTAGTGCTTGGCTGTAGCCCCCAGGACCGTGGGGCTTCTGATGGGACCTCTAGTGCTGGGCTGTAGTCCCCACGGCCGTGTGGTTTCTGATGGGACCTCTCCAGTGCTGGGCTGTAGCCCCCAGGACCGTGGGGTTTCTGATGGGACCTCTAGTGCTGGGCTGTAGCCCCCAGGACCGTGGGGTTTCTGATGGGACCTCTCCAGTGCTGGGCTGTAGCCCCCAGGACCGTGGGGTTTCTGATGGGACCTCTAGTGCTTGGCGGTAGCCCCCAGGACTGTGGGGTATCTGGGGGTTGTGAGCCTGAGCGCTCCTTAATGAGAGGAAGGCCAGCCATTGTGGCTTCTGGGATGAACCCATGCCAATCTCACCACGGACAGCCATACCAAGCTATTCAATGATTCCTTTCTGGCACCCCTTGCCACATACGCAGACACACACAAGCACGCGCGGCACACACACACGCGCGCGCGGCGCACACACACACACACACACACACACACACACACACACACACACACACACACACACACACACACACACACACACGCACACACACGCACACACACGCACACACGGGCACACACGGGCACACACGGGCACACACACACAGGAGCGCTCCTGTACTCTTGTCCTCCAGTGCGTGGGTCTGTTCGAGGCCCGTGAGGCTCAGTGTTTTGACAGCATGTGATAGCTAGCGGTAAGGGGAGAGAGGAAATAGCATGGCAAAAAGGATAGTCAGTTCAAAAGAAGGGGGTCCATCTGTACAAACAGCACCTTGTTAAGTGAGTTATTAATTACCTGGAGTCTATAGCCATGCATTTGAATCAGCCCAGACCCAGAGACCCAGACACCTAGACCCAGAGACCCGAGAGACGCGGAGACCCAGACCCACAGACCCAGAGACCCACAGATCCAGAGACCCAGAGACCCAAAGGTCCAGACCCAGAGACCCAGAGACCTAGAGACCCAAAGATCCAGACCCAGAGACCCACAGACCTAGAGACCCAAAGATCCAGACCCAGACCCAAAGACTCAGAGACCTAGACCCAGACCGAAAGACACAGTGACCCAGACCTAGACACAGAGACTCATACCCAGAGAACCAGAGACCCAAAGACCCAGAACCAGACCCAAAGATCCAGTGACCCAGACCTAGACACAAAGACTCATACCCAGAGACCCAGGCCCAGAGACCTAGACCCAGAGACCCAGAGACCCAGACCCAGAGACCCAGAGACTCAGAAGGCTAACTAAATGCTAATGGGCGCATTGCGAACATTTTGTACAGTTTCTGACCTGAACTATACAAGTAAACAAGTAACTCAAAAATTAAACTCACAGTTTGTTGCACATAACAGAAAGGCTCTTTATCCAGGGGGGATTCTCTGCTGTTACCAAGCTAATGCTTGATTTTGGAAGAAGCCAACCTTATAACTAGCTACTAAATTAGCAAATCAAATGAACTACTGCAGATCATTTCGAGAGTTAACTTAATAGTTAAAGATATCTAGCTGGCAAACATTTAGTTGTGAATTCCATCATGTAATTAGATAACCTGGCGCTTGCTGCACAACAGTGTGTGACTCACAAGGCTCCAGTCTCTCGTTGTCATTGTGTGCTTGTAAACAAACACCACGTGACACGTGACTGGAGACTACCGTAAGCTTCATAGTAATGTGACAGGTGAAATGAAGAACGCAATGTTCTTTATCTCCTAACGTATTGCACAAGTTGAGGTATTGACTTAAAAAGTAGCTCCAAATGTTCATATGTATTAAAAAACGTTAAAAAAAGACCCAGCGAATCCAAACCCAGAGACCCAGTGACCCAGACCCAGACCCAGAGACTCAGAGACCCAGATCAAGAGACCCAGAGACCCAGAGACCCAGCGACCCAGAGACCCAGAGACCCAGAGACCCAGAGACCCAGAGACCCAGACCCAGAGACCCAGCAACCCAGACCCAGAGACCAAGACCCAGAGACCCAGCAACCCAGAGACCCAGAGACCCAGAGACCCAGAGACCCAGACCCAGAGACCCAGCGACCCAGAGACCCAGAGACCCAGAGACCCAGAGATCCAGAGACCCAGAGACCCAGAGACCCAGACCCAGAGACCAAGACCCAGACCCAGAGACCCAGACCCAGAGACCCAGACCCAGAGACCCAGCAACCCAGAGACCCAGACCCAGAGACCCAGACCCAGAGGCCCAGAGACCCAGTTACCCAGACCCAGAGACCCAGTTACCCAGACCCAGAGACCCAGCAACCCAGACCCAGAGACCAAGACCCAGAGACCCAGACCCAGAGACCCAGAGACCAAGACCCAGACCCAGAGACCCAGCAACCCAGACCCAGAGACCAAGACCCAGAGACCCAGACCCAGAGACCCAGAGACCAAGACCCAGACCCAGAGACCCAGTGACCCAGACCCAGAGACCAAGACCCAGACCCAGAGACCCAGCAACCCAGACCCAGAGACCAAGACCCAGAGACCCAGACCCAGAGACCCAGCAACCCAGACCCAGAGACCCAGACCCAGAGACCCAGCAACCCAGAGACCCAGAGACCCAGTGACCCAGACCCAGAGACCCAGCAACCCAGACCCAGAGACCCAGACCCAGAGACCCAGCAACCCAGAGACCCAGAGACCCAGAGACCAAGACCCAGAGACCCAGAGACCCAGAGACCCAGAGACCCAGCAACCCAGACCCAGAGACCCAGATACCCAGAGACCCAAACCCAGAGACCCAGACCCAGAGACCCAGACCCAGATACCCAGAGACCCAGTGACCCAGACCCAGAGACCAAGACCCAGAGACCCAGTTACCCAGACCCAGAGACCAAGACCCAGAACCAGAGACCCAGCAACCCAGCAACCCAGCAACCCAGAGACCCAGACCCAGAGACCCAGAGACCCAGTGACCCAGACCCAGAGACCCAGACCCAGATACCCAGAGACCCAGAGACCCAGTGACCCAGACCCAGAGACCAAGACCCAGACCCAGAGACCCAGAGACCCAGTTACCCAGACCCAGAGACCAAGACCCAGACCCAGAGACCCAGCAACCCAGAGACCCAGACCCAGAGACCCAGAGACCCTGTGACCCAGACCCAGAGACCAAGACCCAGACCCAGAGACCCAGCAACCCAGACCCAGTGACCCAGACCCAGAGACCCAGACCCAGAGACCCAGACCCAGAGACCCAGACCCAGAGACCCAGACCCAGAGATCCAGACCCAGAGACCCAGACCCAGAGACCCAGACCCAGAGACCCAGAGACCCAGTGACCCAGACCCAGAGACCAAGACCTAGACCCAGAGACCAAGACCCAGACCCAGAGACCCAGAGACACAGCGACCCAGACCCAGCGACCCAGACCCAGTATAGAGAGACAGGGAGGGCAGGGTGAGATAGAGAGATCAACGGAAGGAAGGATGGAATGATGAGAGGAGGTGGAATGAAGACATTGTTCGATAGAAAGAGGATGAACAGGCAGATGGAGAGAATGAAGATCACACTAGTGAGAAAGGAAGAGGGAGGGTCATGTGAGGTGTAAACCACTTAGAGGTCCTCCCTGCTCTATAGAGGTCTGGCCTGCTGCTCTACTCTGGTGGGCAGTAAATCTAGCTGACGCATGTTACACTGTCACATCCTAACCACAGATCTTCATTTAGCACCACAGAGAGAGAGAGTGATGGGGGGAGAAAAAGGGGGAGAGGGAGAGAGAAAGAGAGAGAGCGATGGGGAGAGAGAGGGAGAGAAAAAGGATGGCAAGAGCAAAATCAAACAGAAAGAGAAGAGTCAATATGCTTATAATTACAATATGTTATTCGACTAACACAGTAGCCAGACATTTTTTGTTGTGTTTTGTATTTTACATAATGCTACAAAACCACCACCACCTCTACCTCTACAACCACCACCTCCACCACCTCCACCACCACCACCACCACCTCCACCACTACCTCTACAACCACCACCACCACCTCCACCACCTCCACTACCACCACCACCACCACCACTACCCCTACAACCACCATCTCCACTACCACCACCAACTCCATTTCCTCCACCACCTCTATTACCTCTACAACCACCACCATCTCCACTACCACCTCTACAACCACCACCATCTCCACTACCACCACCTCCACCACTACCTCCACAACCACCACCACCTCCACCACCTCCACCAGCACTACCTCTACAACCACCACGTCTACTACCTCTACAACCACCACGTCTACTACCTCTACAACCTCCACCACCTCCACCTCCACCACCTTTACCTCCACCACCTCCACCACTACCTCTACAACTACTACCCCCTCAACCACCTCCAACACCTTCACCCCTACTTCCACATCCTCACCCTTCCCTATTTCTCCTCATCTTCTAAAGTTTTGACATAGAGGGGTCACTCTCACTCTTTGTTTTCTTTCTTTCTCCCTGTGCTTTCAAGAATTTTTGCAATGCCTCCCAGGAATTTGGTGTTTGTTGACTTTGGTTTGGGATAAAAGGTGTAGCCTAGTCTGTTCTCCCCACTGATCTTACAGGCGATTAGATGGCCTCAATGTGAGCTGATGCTGACTCATAGTGTCCGAGACAGATGACTCATGGGTATGCTTCCCAAATGGTGCCCTATATAGGGCACTACTAAGCTAAAGACACTCACTAAGCTAAAGACCCTGGGACTAAACTCCTCCATCTGCAACTGGATCCTGGACTTCCAGACGGGCCGTGCCCAGGTGGTGAGGGTAGGCAACAACACATCTGTCACGCTGATCCTCAACACAGGGACACCTCAGGGGGGAGTGCTTAGTCCCCTCCTGTACTCCCTGTTCACCCACGACTGCGTGGCAAAACACAACTCCAATACCACCATTAAGTTTTCAGAGATGATTGTGGACTACAGTAAAAGGAGGACCGAGCACTCCCCCATTCTCATCCTCAGGGCTGTAGTGGAGCAGGTTGAGAGCTTCAAGTTCCTTGGTGTCCACATCACCAACAAACTAGAACAGTCCAAACACACCAAGACAGTTGTGAAGAGGGCACGACAAATCTTATTCCCGCTCAGGAAACTAAAAAGATTTGGCATCAAAAGGTTCTAAGGCTGCAACATCGAGCACATCCTGACTGGTTGCATCACTGGCAGGTATGGCAACTGCTCGGTCCTGCCATCCAGGACCTCTATACTAGGCGGTGTCAGAGGAAGGCCCTAAAAAGGTCAAAGACCCCAGCCACCCCAGTCATAGACTGTTCTCTCTGCTACCGCATGGCAAGCGGTACCGGAGTGCCAGTCTAGGACAAAAAGGCTTTTCAACAGTTTTTACCCCCAAGCCATAAGACTCCTGAACAGGTAATCAAATGGCCACTGTGACTATTTGCATTTACACCCCCTCCCTTTGTTTTTCCACTGCTGCTAATTGCTGTTTATTATCTAGAAACTGTCCATAAACCCCTACCTACAAGTACAAATGACATCGACTAACCTGTACCCCCGCACATTGACTCGATACGGGTACCCCCTGTATATAGCCTCATTATTGTTATTTTATTGTGTTACTTTTTACATTTTTTACTTTTGTTTTTGACTTGTATTTTCTTACCACTATTTTCTTAAAACTGCATTGTTTAAGGGCTTGTTGTTTTTAGAGCATATGACAATTAACATTTTAATCGATTTGATTTACTTTTGATGAGAGCCTTACGGGAACGCTATGAGCCCTGGTCAAAAGTAGTGCACTACATAGCGAATAAAATGCCATTTAGGAAGCTGCGCTGAATGTTCCTGTTGTTCTATTATTACCCGGGACTAGATGATGGAGGAAAGGAGGACAGATTTAAAGTTAGATGTGGAAGGAGGGAGCGGGGAGGAGTGGGCGGTGGTAGAGGTCGGGGGGATACATTGCTTAGAAAGGTTCAGAGTTCATGGAGAGAGATGCATGGATAGAGGCAAAGCTGACTCCTCATAACAGTAGTCTATGAGGTGGATGTAAAGTAGAAAATTCCATTCCATGACAACACAACATACTCCAAAGCTCCTGTGAGTACCACTATATCACTACAGTCCGAGCTGTTCTGGTACAGTGGCAGGAGAGTACTTCAGGGGCTATATGTATCATGTGTCAGAGTAGGAGTGCTGATCAAAGATCAGTCCCACCTTGTCGATGACATCTTCTTCATTATGACATTAAAAAATGACTTTCAATGCTCAACTCTGTTCCTCATTCATTCATTTTTCTCCTCCTCCATGCTGTAATTACCTTCCTCCCATCCAAGCCTTCCTCGGGGAAGCTTTAAGAGAGACCGGCGTTTTTAAAGACGGCCGTTTCCACACGCACCAGGACGCATCCTAAATGGCCCCCTCTTCGCTGTATAGTGCTCTGGTCGAAAGTAGTGCACTATATAGGGAATAGGGTGCCATTTGGGAGACAACCCATTACCTACGATGCATGGGTAAGAGAAAATGGGGATTGGCTCTCACGGGCCAACAACAATATTGTGTTTAATCTAGATACCATTACATGCAAAACGAGCAGGAGAAATTCAAGGGGCACCATTGTTTCCCCGACGCCATTTTCTTCTCGGGCCAATAATGGACTGTTTCCTTTAGAAACCCGAACCAGAAGAGACATGTTGAGGTGCTACTTATGAAGTGAAGGATAGAGAGAGAGGGAGAGAGAGAGAGAGAGAGTGAGAGAGAGAGAGACAAAAGAGAGGGAGAGAGCGAGAGAGAGACAAAGAGAGAGGGAGAGAGGGAGAGAGGGAGAGAGTGAGAGAGAGACAAAGAGAGAGAGAGGGAGAGAGTGAGAGAGAGAGACAAAGAGAGAGAGAGAGAGAGAGAGAAAGAGAGAGACAAAGAGAGAGACAAAGAGAGAGGGAGAGAGTGAGAGAGAAAAAAAGAGACAAAGAGACAAAGAGAGAGGGAGAGAGACAAAGAGAGAGACAAAGAGAGAGGGAGAGAGTGGGAGAGAGAAAAATAGACAAAGAGACAAAGAGAGAGGGAGAGAGACAAAGAGAGAGACAAAGAGAGAGGGAGAGAGTGGGAGAGAGTGAGAGAGAGAAAAAGAGACAAAGAGACAAAGAGAGAGGGAGAGAGACAAAGAGAGAGAGAGACAGAGGGAGAGAGAGAGAGAGAGAGACAGAGAGAGAGACAGAGAGAGGGAGAGAGAGAGAGAGAGAGAGAGACAGAGAGAGAGAGAGACAGAGAGAGAGAGAGAGAGAGAGAGAGAGAGAGAGAGAGAGAGAGAGAGAGGGAGAGAGACAGAGAGAGAGAGAGAGATAGTGATAAATAGAGAGGGAGGATGATATCATTGAGATGCATCCAATGCAACAACATTGACATCTCTGACAGATGTTTATGGGGATTGTTGGGTTATGCTGATTCAATATCAGACGCGGACATCGACCTTAGGGTAGCGAGTAGGTTATATCAGCCTCATAACTGTGTGGTCAAGTTGTCAGTCATGCTCCAGGTCTTGTTCCATGTCATCGAATGCTCAGTCGGGCATCATATTGCCATGTCCTATAATGTGGTTAGCTGATATGTTAAACACCTATCCAGATACCTGGCATGCATCTCTAACCCGGAAGCTTATAAGAAATCCCGCTATGCCCTCTGACGATCATCAAACAGTCAAAGCGTCAATACAGGACTAAGATTGAATCGTACTACACCGGCTCCGACGCTTGTCGGATGTACCAGGGCTTGCAAACTATTACAGACTACAAAGAGAAGCACAGCCGCGAGCTGCCCAGTGACACGAGCCTACCAGATGAGCTAAATTACTTCTATGCTCGCTTCGATGCAAGTAACACTGAAAACATGCATGAGAGCATCAGCTGTTCCGGACGACTGTGTGATCACGCTCTCCGCAGCCGATGTGAGTAAGACCTTTAAACAGGTCAACATTCACAAGGCCGCAGGGGGAGACTGATTACCAGGACGTGTACCCTGACCATGCGCTGATCAACTGGCAGGTGTCTTCCCTGACATTTTAAACCTCTGCCTGTCTGAGTCTGTAAAACCAACAAGTTTCAAGCAGACCACCATAGTCCCTGTTCCCAAGAACACTAAGGTAACCTGCTTAAATGACTACAGACCCGTAGCAATCACGTCTGTAGCCATGAAGTGCTTTGAAAGGCTGGTCATGGCACACATCAACACCATTATCCCAGAAACCCTAGACCCACTCCAATTTGCATACCGCATCAACAGATCCACTGATGATGCAGTCTCTATTGCACTCCACACTGCCCTGTCCCACCTGGACAAAAGGAACACCTATGTGAGAATGCAATTCATTGAATACATCTCAGCGTTCAACACCATAGAGTCCTCAAAGCTCATCACTAAACTAAGGACCCTGGGACTAAACACCTCCCTCTGCAACTGGATCCTGGATTTCCTTGCAGGCCGCCCCCAGGTGCTAAGGGTAGGTAACAACACATCTGCCACGCTGATCCTCAACACGGGGGCCCCTCAGGGGTGCGTGCTCAGTCCCCCCTGCACTCCCTGTTTACTCATGACTGCATGGCCAGGCTGCAACACCATTATTAAGTTGTCTGATGACACAACAGTGGTAGACCTGATCACCGACAACGATGAGACAGCCTATAGGGAGGAGGTCAGAGACCTGGCCTTGTGGTGCCAGGTCAACAACATGTCCCTCAACGTGATCAAGACAAAGGAGATGATTGTGGACTACAGGAAAAGGAGGACCGAGCACGCCCCCATTCTCATAGACGGGGCTGTAGTGGAGCAGGTTGAGAGCTTCAAGATCCTTGGTGTCCACATCACCAAAAACCTAACATGGTCCAAGCACACCAAGACAGTCGTGAAGAGGGCATGACAAAACCTTTTCCCCCTCAGGAGACTGAAAATATTTGGCATGTGTCCTCAGATCCTCAAAAGGTTTTACAGCTGCACCATCGAGAGTATCCTGGCGGGTTGCATCACTGCCTGGTATGGCAACTGCTCGGCCTCCGACCGCAAGTCACTACAGAGGGTAGTGCGTACGGCCCAGTACATCACCAGTGCCAAGCTTCTCTGCTACCGCACGGCAAGCGGTACCGGAGGGCCAAGTCTAGGTCCAACTCTGTACCGGTACCCCCTGTATGTAGCACCGCTATTGTTATTTACTGCTGCTCTTTAATTATTTTTTATTCTTATCTCTTTCTTTTTTTAGGGCTTTTCTTAAAACTGCATTGTTGGTTAAGGGGTTGTTAGTAAGCATTTCACTGTAAAGTTTATTACACCTGTTGTATTCGGCGTATGTGACAAATAAAATGTGATTTGATTTGATCTGCATTGTCGACAGCCTGGAACGCAACCTATACGTTCTCTGACATTTGACCAAGATTGACCGTTCACTTTTTTTCTCAGGCTCTGGACCTACAGACCAAACATGCCAATAGGGTATATAAACGTGCCTCCAAAGAGCACGTCAGCTTTTACTCACTTGACCACATCTTGACCCCTATAGGCCCCTTTATGTTTGTTTGTCCGTGTCACAATGACCTCAAGATGACCCCAAGATGAACGCCTCAGACCTTTTTGTGATGATGTCGTCCTAAGTATTTCTCTCTGCAAACATTTAACCATGTACAAGCATACAGGCGCACACACACACACACACACACACACACACACACACACACACACACACACACACACACACACACACACACACACACACACACACACACACACACACACACACACACACACACACACACACACACACACACACACACACACACACACAGACAGACAGACAGACAGACAGACAGACAGACAGACAGACAGACAGACAGACACACACACAGTTTCCTGCGTAGCTGTGTGAATGTGTTCTGACCTCTGTGCTCACAGGAACTCCCTCCCTAAACAGCTGCTTCCACACACGTCACGCCAAACACTGTCCTCCCACACCTGGGGATCTGAAGATGTGGCACTGTGGTTCCTGTCTCAGCAGGCTAATCTGAGGCTTGAGCTATCAGCATGAAATAGTTTACATGTGAAATAAGGTAATTCTGTTCAATTGAAGAAAGCGTGATTCCACTTTATTGTACAACTCCACTTTTTTAAAAGACCTGGGATTACTTAGAGACGACATTGTAAAATGTTTATCACATCGTAATTACTCATTCACTACTCTCCTGAGTGTAATTGGAATTTATTTAAAACAAAACATTGTTACGTCACATTTGGTAAGTACCAAAAAGTACTCCTTGTTACCAAATAATACAAGGTAAAACCCAACAGAAACAGCACAGTAACACAATTATAATTAAATATCTAATGAAACAAAATATTCCTTTAAGAGTTATTAATTAATTCACAGATTCAGAATAAGCTATTTACTTTAACATAACCTTATGAAGAGATACTTTTTTGTTTTCATCTGTCCAAATAATGAACAATATGACCTTGTTCAGCAGATAAAGGGAATGACCCATAAGGTTGTGATGACTGAGACACTGTTTCATCCAGTCGGAACACACCCTTTGGGGAAACGCTTTTTGTTCAGACAAAATTCATGAAAATAACTTACTCCTGAGAACCAGAGAACATTGCGTGCCCACGGATGGAAATATGAATGTGTACATTACATGAAACGAGCTGTCAAAATGGTGTATAAATCATGCACCCATCAACATGTGAGGGAGGTCTATGGCAACAAACCACCATTTATGGATGTCAGGCAAAGTGTGATGACGTGGTTTATTTCTAGACTCACACACGGTAGAAAATGGCAGTAGAAAAATAATACCAGGGTGATGTCTTTGTCTTTCACACCATCTCTCTCCCTCTCTCTTCCTCCCTTTCTATGGTGCCTTCAGAATGTATTCACACCCCTTTGACTTTTCCACGTCATGAACAGAATATTAACTCAATTACCTCGACTAACCTGTATCCCCGCACATTGACTCGATACCGGTACCCCCTGTATATAGCCTCGTTATTTTCTTATTTCACTTTTTTTACTTTAGTTTCTTTAGTAAATATTTTTCTTAATTCTTCTTTCTTTCTGAAAACTGCATTGCTGGATAAGGGCTTGAAATTAGGCATTTCACGGTATGGTCTATCTATACCTGTTGTATTCAGCACATGTGAAAAATACAATTTGATTTGATCTTGCAGGATTCAATAGTTGGAATTGTAAGAGTTGTTGCCCTGTCCCTTTCTCTGTGATGTCATTCTGATGGAATCCAGAAAGAACAAACCCTGTCCCTTTCTCTGTGATGTCCTTCTAATGGAATCCAGAAAGAACAAAACCCTGTCCCTTTCTCTGTGATGTCATTCTAATGGAATCCAGAAAGAACAAAACCCTGTCCCTTTCTCTGTGATGTCATTCTAATGGAATCCAGAAAGAACAAACCCTGTCCCTTTCTCTGTGATGTCATTCTGATGGAATCCAGAAAGAACAAACCCTGTCCCTTTCTCTGTGATGTCATTCTAATGGAATCCAGAAAGAACAAACCCTGTCCCTTTCTCTGTGATGTCATTCTGATGGAATCCAGAAAGAACAAAACCCTGCCCCTTTCTCTGTGATGTCATTCTAATGGAATCCAGAAAGAACAAAACCCTGTCCCTTTCTCTGTGATGTCATTCTGATGGAATCCAGAAAGAACAAAACCCTGTCCCTTTCTCTGTGATGTCATTCTGATGGAATCCAGAAAGAACAAAACCCTGTCCCTTTCTCTGTGATGTCATTCTAATGGAATCCAGAAAGAACAAACCCTGTCCCTTTCTCTGTGATGTCATTCTAATGGAATCCAGAAAGAACAAACCCTGTCCCTTTCTCTGTGATGTCATTCTGATGGAATCCAGAAAGAACAAAACCCTGTCCCTTTCTCTGTGATGTCATTCTGATGGAATCCAGAAAGAACAAAACCCTGTCCCTTTCTCTGTGATGTCATTCGAATGGAATCCAGAAAGAACAAAACCCTGTCCCTTTCTCTGTGATGTCATTCTGATGGAATCCAGAAAGAACAAAACCCTGCCCCTTTCTCTGTGATGTCATTCTAATGGAATCCAGAAAGAACAAAACCCTGTCCCTTTCTCTGTGATGTCATTCTGATGGAATCCAGAAAGAACAAAACCCTGTCCCTTTCTCTGTGATGTCATTCTGATGGAATCCAGAAAGAACAAAACCCTGTCCCTTTCTCTGTGATGTCATTCTAATGGAATCCAGAAAGAACAAACCCTGTCCCTTTCTCTGTGATGTCATTCTAATGGAATCCAGAAAGAACAAACCCTGTCCCTTTCTCTGTGATGTCATTCTGATGGAATCCAGAAAGAACAAAACCCTGTCCCTTTCTCTGTGATGTCATTCTGATGGAATCCAGAAAGAACAAAACCCTGTCCCTTTCTCTGTGATGTCATTCGAATGGAATCCAGAAAGAACAAAACCCTGTCCCTTTCTCTGTGATGTCATTCTAATGGAATCCAGAAAGAACAAAACCCTGTCCCTTTCTCTGTGATGTCATTCTAATGGAATCCAGAAAGAACAAACCCTGTCCCTTTCTCTGTGATGTCATTCTGATGGAATCCAGAAAGAACAAACCCCTGTCTCTTTCTCTGTGATGTCATTCTAATGGAATCCAGAAAGAACAAAACCATTGTCCTCAGACATTTACATCAATAGGTGTAAAGTTATGGGCAAAGACCCAAAACATCCACATCAAATCAAATATTTTTCTTGATCAAATAACATGGAAATCAACCACTTTTTGTGCAGTATTTACTTACCATCCTTACAAAACACTTCATGTAAATGTACATTATTGTATTGTACATAGGCTGGTCATCTAAGTTTTTACCTGTAGACTTTCCATGACCATGAAGAAAAACAATTCACAATACATTAATTGAGTACACTGGGACATTAAGTGGGTTGTGATGATTGATGTGGCTCAGTTGGTAAAGTATGGTGTTTGCAATGCTAAGGTTGTGGGTTTGATTCCCACGGGCAAACAGCATGAATATGTATGCACTCACTACTGTAAATTGCTCTGGATGAGAGCTTCTACTAAAATGGAAAAGGAATGAATAGACCTGTTAACACAGTAATGACATTTGCAAAATATTTCAAGAAATTGGAAAAACTAATATCAAGCATTTCTTTTAATATTCCACATGTACAACACAAAACACCTGCCTCTGATTGAGAACCATATTAGGCCAAACATAGAAACAGACAAACTAGACACACAACATTGAATGCCCACCCAGCTCACGTCCTGACCAACACTAAAACAAGTAAAACACACAAGAACTATGGTCAGAACGTGACAGTCCACAGTCCACATGTAACAAAAGTTATGGTTGCATAACAGCACATTGTGTAACATTACCACGGTTTAATATTGAACAATTGCGGAGCCAAGGACAACATACTGTACCTTGCTAGCCGAAGGTCAGGCAAAAGAGAACAATAAGGGGGTACAGAAATACAGATAACCTGCGGTGGGCCAAACCAAAATATACACAACTTTTACAATCACATGTATGTACAATATAGATAGGAAAAGGTGTTTGTACACCAAAAACGAACATAAATTTAAAAAACACACTGAATTATTATTATTATTATTATTAAATGATTAACATTTCCTCTTGACCTGGTCTATTTGAATTGGTCCTTGTGTGTGTCGCGTTCTGACCTTAGTTCCTTTTTTATGTCTTTATTTTAGTTTGGTTCAGGGCGTGAGTTGGGGTGGGCATTCTATGTTGTTTTTCTATGTTTTGTTCTAGTCATTATATTTCTATGTGTTTGGCCTAGTATGGTTCTCAATCAGAGACAAGTGTCTATCGTTGTCTCTGATTGAGAATCATACTTAGGTAGCCTGTTTTCCCACTATGGGTTGTGGGTAGTTATTTTCTGTTTAGTGTTTTTGTTTACACCTTACAGAACTGTTCGTTTGTCGGTTTGTTGTTTTTGTTCAGTATTCATTCTTTATTCAATTATTATGAATACGTACCACGCTGCACTTTGGTCCTCTTCTCCTTCCACCAACGACAACCGTTACAGTGTTCAACTTGATGCATAATCTAGGGGAACAACATCACACTGCTACACCCGTTCATCTCTTTCTTTCAGTCTCTCTTCATGTGTCCTGATCTCTCTCTCCCTCCTCCCCCATCATTCTCTCCTTCCTTCTTTCTCTCTTCAAAAGCCTGCAGATGTATCAGCATGTTAAAGAAAACAGGCAGCAGCCTCGAGGCTTTGGCCAGCATGGAGAGACATGCCAGAACAACAAGGCTCTCTGAACTGTACAAACAGCACAGTAGAAAAGTGAACCAGGACCACCCATGGAGGTGGCAAGACAGCAACCCAGACCAACACCAGCTCCATGGCCCACCGCTCTATGGGACGTGATGGGTCGAAGGAGAGGAAGGGGGTGAGGGTACAGGATGAAGCAGCTACAGAGAGAGAGAGAGAGATGGACAGGGAATTTAGAGAGAGAGAGCGATGAGAGAGAAGGGTCATCAAGTGAGAGAGAGAGATGGACAGGGAATTTAGAGAGAGAGAGAGAGAGAGAGACAGAGAGAGAGAGAGAGAGAGAGAGAGAGAGAGAGAGAGAGAGAGAGAGAGAGAGAGAGAGAGAGAGAGAGAGAGCAGAGAGCAGAGAGCGAACATGAGAAACAAAGAGGAAGAAATTAAGATAGAGGCAGAGATGAAGACCTTTATCTTCCCAGCCATGATCTCCCTCTCTGATTAAAGACCTCACTATTCTCAACACTTAAACTATTTCTGCCCTCATCAACTACAGCTTAACCCAGCCACACGGCAACTGCCTGCATGTGTTGTGTGTTGCTGACTGTACTTGTTATGTTAAGTTTCTGTGTGCGTGCGTGCAAGAGAGAGAGATAGAGACAGAGAGAGACAGAGACAGAGAGAGAGAGAGAGACAGAGAGAGAGAGATAGAGAGAGAGAGAGAGAGAGAGAGAGAGAGAGAGAGAGAGAGAGAGAGAGAGACTCACTCTCACTCTAAACAACTTAATAGTTAGTAGTTACTGTATTTCTGACTGCTATTCTTTCTTTTTGCAACATGAAATCTATCAGTTAGCATATGGAACATTGAGGCCTAGACTCATCAACCTTTGGACTGAAGAGTTTAGCACTGGAGTTCAACAAAAATCTTAAAAATCTTAAAGATGTTGATGTCATCATTCTGCAGGAGACATGGTGTAAGGCAGACATTTTCACTCACTGTCCCACAGGCTACAGAGAGGTAACACAGCTCTGTCAATAGAGGCATTTGGTACAAATCCAAACTACAAAATCTAATTTATCTCCTCAAAATTGGTAAATATCACATTTGGTTAAAACTGAAAAAAGAAGTTGTACTGACAGAAAAATATGTGTTCCTTTGCGCAATATATATCCCCCCCCCCCCCCCCCCGCAAGAATCCCCATATTACTCAGAGGAGATCTTCCCCACCATTGAGGAAGAGACTTACCATTTCCAGGCCCAGGGAAATGTGCTCATCTGTGGGAAGACACTGATCTAACGAGCACACGAGGGGACAGCTTTACTACAGGCCATACTGTTTCTAACTGTCTAAATCTCCCCCATAGAAACAACAGTAACAGCACCATCAACAAAAACGGAAGGGATCTGTTGCAGCTCTGTTGAAGCCTGGGTCTGTACTTTGTCAATGGTAGGTTACGGGGGGACTCTTTGGGGAGATTCACCTATTGCTCACCTCTTGGCCACAGTACAGTAGACTATATGATTACAGACATTGACCCTTTCTCTCTCAGCTCATTCACTGTCAATCCACTAACACCTCTGTCTGATCACAGCCAAATTACGTTGTTCTTCAAAAGAACAGACATGGAAACAACCACACATTCACAGCCCAGTAAGCTATACAACATCAGAAATTCATACAGATGGGCCCAAAACAGCACAGAAGAATACCAGAAAGCAACCTGTAACCAAAATATCCAAAAACTCTAAGATAACTTTCTGGATACCACATACACTCACAGTAAAGAAGGCATCAATCTAGCAGTTCAAAACATCAACTATATATTCAGGCAAATGGCAAAAGAAGCACAACTGAAATTGATGAAAAACAAAACAAAAAATACCAGAGAGGACAACTGGTTAGAACACTATCCAACCAAAAGCACAGAGACCCAAATAATGGTGAATTAAACCTTCATTACTGAGTCTTAAAACTCTATAAATGTACACTCAGAACCAAAAAAGCCCAGTACAACAGCAAGCAGCTGACACTAATTGAGGAGTCCATAAACACAAACAACTTCTGGCAAAATTGGAAAAAACAAGAGAAATCTAAACAAGAGGAATTAGCGATACAAAATGCTGACATGTGGACAATCCATTTTAAAACACTCTACAACACTGTTCAAATTGACACAAACGCAGAACAACACCAAATTCATGAAAAGTTGAATGGATTAGAAAAAGCTGTAAAGGACAATCAAAATCCACTGGACTCCCCAATTACTGACCAGGAGCTCTATAAGAAACTTCAGGACCTCAAATTTAAAAAAGCATAAAGACCTGATGGCATCCTAAATGAGATGCTCAAACTCAAAATTTCAATTGGCTATATTAAAACTGTTTAATTTGATCCTGAGTGTAGGTTATTTCCCTGACATCTGGAATCAAGGACTCATATCCCCAATCTTTAAGAACGGAGACAAATTTGACCCTAACAATTACAGAGGCATTTGTGTGAACAGTAACCTCGGGAAGGTTTTCTGTAGTATTATAAATGTAAGCTTCCTTAATAAGCACAATGTCTTGAGTAAAAGCCAAATTGGATGTATACCAAAACATCGCACGACTGATCATATTTACACCCTACACACCCTGATAGATAAACATGTCCACCAAAATAATAACAAAATATACGCTTGCTTTATCCACTTCCAAAAATCATTTGATTCTATTTGGCATACAGGACTGCTCTACCAAGTTATTGAAAGTGTTGTAGGGGGTAAAACATATGACGTAATTAAATCAATGTATACTGGCAATACATGCAGCATTAAAATTGGCGAGAAAAGAACAGAATTCTTTAACCAGGGGCGGGGCCTTCGCCAGGGTTGCAATCTGAGCCCTGCACTCTTCAATATTTCCATAAACGAATTGGCCACTATAATAGAAAAATCCTCAGCCCCTGGTGTTAGTCTCCACAATTCAGAGGTTAAATGCCTACTCTTCACAGATTACCTATGTCTGCTGTCACCCACCGCACATGGCCTACAGCAGAGCCTGGACCTGCTAGAGCAGTACTGCCAGACCTGGGCCCTGGCAGTAAACCCCCAAAATACTAAAATAATGATTTTCCAGAGAAGATCTAGATCTCAGGGAATTAGACCAAAGTTCTCAATTGGTACAAAATATATAGAATACTGCACACACAACAACTACTTAGGTTTAAAAATAAGCTCAACTGAACTCCTTAATGAGGCAGTGAATGAACTGAGAGAGAAAGCACGCAGGGCATTCTACGCATTAAAAAACAAATTCAAATTGAAATACCTATTCAAATTTGGCTAAAACGAATTTAATGTGTCGTTGAAACAATTGCACTTTATGGCAGCGAGGGGTCCACTTGCAAAACAAAATTTCACCAAATGGGACAAACACCCCATTGAAACCCTGCATGTAGAGTTGTGTAAGATTCTCCTATATGTCCAAAGGAAAACTGCAAACAATGAATGCAGGGCAGAATTGGGCCAATATCCACTAATAATAAAAACAAAAAAAAGAGCAATTCAATTTTGGAAACATCTAAAATACAGACCCCCAGACCCCCATATCACTACCAAGCCCTGCAATGCCAAGAGCTGAGCAAAGAAAAGAGTCCCCTCATCCAGCTGGTCCTGGGGCTGAGTTCACAAACCTGTTCTACTAACACAATGAAGCCTCAGGACCAGAACATCCAATCAATCAGAATAAAACAAATTACAACACAATCAAAACAAAACTACATTGCCTATTGGGAAACACAAGCACAAGCACAAAGCAAAATGCAGTGCTATCTGGCCCTAAATCGACAGTACACCATTGCAAACTATTTGACCATGGTTACTGATCAAAACCTTAGAAAAACCTTGACAAAGTACAGGCTCAGTGAGCACAGCCTTGCCATTGAGAAGGGTAGACACAGGAAAACTTGGCTCCCTGTAGAGGAAAGGCTGTGCAACCACTGCACCACAGCAGAACCTGAGACAGCGCTGCATTTCCTGACAAAATGTCAAAAAAAAAAAAAAAAATTGAGAGTGTAATTTGCACAAATTTGAAACCCTTATTCAAGGTTTCAAAGGCCTCTCTGATCAGAGTAGGCTACCCGTCCTGTTGGGGGAGGACGCAGAGAGCTGTGGGTTGGCAGCGCACTACATTGCCTGCCATAAGATGAGGGACAGTGTCTGACAAACCAATCAACCTGCACATGTCCTCTACTGTATGCTTATTGTTAGTGTTCAATGTATGGTTATTTTGACCCTTGGCTATTTTTGTTACTATTGTCCCGTTGACAATTAGAAAGTTAGATCTATAACTCAAGTTTCTATGTGAATTTGGTCGGGACACCTAAAAAGTTACATATTGTGGCTTTAAAAATGAAAAGCTGAAATATCTTGAGTCAATAAGTATTGAACCACTTTGTTATAGCAAGCCTAAATAAGTTCAGGAGTAATACTTTGCTTATCAAGTCAAATAATAAGTTGCATGGACTCACTCTGTGTGCAATAATAGTGTTTAACATGTACCCCACACATAAAATTAGCTGTAAGATCCCTCAGTCGAGCACTGAATTTCAAACGTAGATTCAACCACAAATCAAATCAAATCAAACGTATTTATAAAGCCCTTCTTACATCAGCTAATATCTCAGTGCTGTACAGAAACCCAGACTAAAACCCCAAACAGCAAGCAATGCAGGTGTAGAAGCATGGTGGCTAGGAAAAACTCCCTAGAATGGCCAAAACCTAGGAAGAAACCTAGAGAGGAACCAGGCTATGAGGGGTGGCCAGTCCTCTTCTGGCTGTGCCAAAGACCAGGAAGGTTTTCCAATGCCTCTCAAAGAATGGCCCTTAATTGGTAGAT
>NC_074696.1:14681008-14714701 GCF_029448725.1 Salvelinus fontinalis
TTGGGAAAAATAAATAACGTACAAAATAAATAACTTCTTTGCATTGTGATTCAATGTTTGGACTGTAATGTCTTCATTAGTCTATAGAAGGACAGAAGACACACTCTGAACAATACATTGCATGTGAATATTCCTCCCTTCCTGTGGCCTCATATAACTCCAGCCAGGATACCCTTGTTGTGTCAGGGAAAAGTTCAGTAGAAAATATGAGACTTATATGAAACCCCGAAGCCACATGGTTTGGTTCACAAGCCCATCTACTGCTTGATATTAAGTCATATGATTCTTGTTGATTTATGGGCATACCAAGTGGAGTGGATAGCAGTTTGGCTTAGGATAGAAATATAGCTGTCTGAACATGGGAACGTGCCTGGATAGCCTAATAATCTCTGACACTTCTGTATCCCCTTTGACTCCAACAGACAGACAGTCCCTAATGGACCGACAGACAGTCCCCAACGGACAGACAGTCCCCATCCAACGGACAGACAGTCCCCAACGGACAGACAGTCCCCAACGAACGGACAGATAGTCCCCAACGAACAGGCAGTCCCCAACGGACAGACAGTCCCCAACGAACGGACAGATAGTCCCCAACGAACAGGCAGTCCCCAACGGACAGACAGTCCCCAACGAACGGACAGCCCCCAACGAACAGACAGTCCCTAATGGACAGACAGACAGTCCCCAACGGACAGACAGACAGTCCCCAACGGACAGACAGACAGTCCCCAACGAACGGACAGACAGTTCCCAACGAACGGACAGTCCCCAACGGACAGATATTCCCCAATGGACAGAAAGTTCCCATATTCCTGTCTCTCTCACTCCAGCTCTTCTCTTATTTATTCCTCTTTTCCCCTCCCTCCCTCCCTCCCTCCCTCCCTCCCTCCCTCCCTCCATCTTTGTCCGCTACATACTTCTCCCCCTACTCTTGTTTAAAGCCTGAGCCCGCTCCCAACCAGTGGGCTGTGGTTGCCTGTGAAAACCCATTCACATGGAACTGGTTAGGAAGGCATTCTTTCCATGGAGTCTGGCACCAAGCGACAGTACAGTAATACAGAAACAGTACAGTAATACAGAAACAGTACAGTAAATAGGAGGTCTCTGCTAATCGCATCCCTCCGTAAGCTCCCTCTTCCTCCTGTTCTACCACTTCCATTAGAGAGAAAGCAGAGAGGGATGGAGAGAGGGAAGGGGGGATCGGGGGATAGACTGTTCAAAGCTAAAGATCTGTGACCTGCCTTTCTTGTTGTTCACTTTCAGAAGGAGACATGACGTTTACAATTCCAACATTAAAATCAATGGAAAGGAAATGCATCGATGGCTAAGTTTTGGAAGCTGGAAAATGCTCCCATTGCTCCTCCTCCTTCCTCTGTGTTTCAACAAAAATGCACCCAGCACTCAAGGCGAGTCAGCAGGCAGTGTAATTGTCTTATGTGTCTTGGCTTTCCAAGCTGGGCTTGAGAAATGCTCTCGAACACAGAGATACAGCATGATGGTGTGTATCACCGAGTGGTGACATGCATTGAGCTAACATGCTAACATTCTAAACACTAGCTTACCAAAACCAAGGGTGTGGTAGACTGGGGGGTGACTGACTACTTCAGCTCTAAGGAAATCAGTAGTGATGCTAACTTAGCTAGTTAAATGGTGATGGAGGATGGACGGAGCAAGAGAGAGGTTTGTTTCTCCAGTGGTGAGAGTATGGTTATCATAATGTAAAAATGCTGCAAATAAGGATTGACTGAGGGTTGGAGGACATTAGAAGACATCGACTCTGTATATTTTCTTCCTGGATGGATGTTTAACAATGTAATATTAAAATGATAATGAAAACAAACCATTGCGTACTTAGAACATTGGGGAAAGTAAAGCTACAGTTGGTTCTAGTGTTGAAAACAGCAGAACAAAATATCATTCCCTCCATTTTAGACAGCTTATCATTTCTACTAGTTCAAAATCGGTTTGTGAAAAAATGTAAAATAAACTATGTGACCGGCAATAAGATAACCAGAAATATTCGGTTTAACAAACCCTGACCTTAACTTAATTGGAAATCAAAAATCGGTTCACGCGTCCCTTTAGTCTCTCCCTTAGTGTTGCCTCTTGAAAGGGCATGACCTCTCCAAATGACCCTTAATCTTCAACCCAGTCTGTCTCTACTCACATACATATCAAATCACATTTTATTGGTCACATACACATGTTTAACAGATGTTATTGCGTGTGTAGCAAAATGCTCGTGGGTCCAGTTGAGAATTAATGAAATCGCATATCCTCATTTTGATTCCACTCGTCAGATGAGGAAAGAAAGGAGGGAGGAAAGGAGGAAGGGAGGAATGGAAAGGAAAGGAAAGGAAGGAAGGAGGGAGGGAGGGAAGGAAAGGAAGGAGGAGGGAGAAAAGAAAGGAAGGAGGAAAGGAAGGAGGGAAGAAAGGAAAGCAAGTAGGGAGGAAAGGAAATTAAATGAAAGGATGGAGGGAGGGAGAAAAGGAAGGAAGGAGGGAGGGAAGGAGGTAGGGAGGGAGGAAAAAAGGGAAGGAGGGAGGAAAGGAAGGAAGGAAGGAAGGAGGGAGGGAGGGAGGGAGGGAGGGAGGGAGGGAAGGAACTGAAGGAAAGAAGGAAGGAAGAAGGAAAGGAGGAAGGAAAGGAAAGAATGAAGGAAGGAGGGAGGGAGGGAGGGAGGGAGGGAGGGAGGGAAGGAGTAAAGGAAGTAAGGAGAGAGGAGGAAGGAGGGAGGGAGGGAGGGAGGGAAGGAAAGGAGGAAGAAAGGAAAGGATGAAAGGAAAGAATGAAGGAAGGAAGGAAGGAAGGAGGGAGGGAGGGAAGGAGGGAGGGAGGGAGGAAAAAAGGGAAAGAGGGAGGAAAGGAAGGAAGGAAGGAAGGAGGGAGGGAGGGAGGGAGGGAGGAAAGGAAAGGAAATGAAGGAAAGAAGGAAGGAAGGAAGAAGGAAAGGAGGAAGGAAAGGAAAGGATGAAAGGAAAGAATGAGGGAGGGAGGGAGGGAGGGAGGGAGGGAGGGAGGGAAAGGAAATAAAGGAAGGAAAGAAGGAAGGAAAGAAGGAAGGAAGGAGAGAGGGAGGGAGGGAGGGAAAGGAAATAAAGGAAGAAAAGAAGGAAAGAATGAAAGAAGGAAGGAGGGAGGGAGGGAGGGAGGGAGGGAGGGAGGGAGGGAGGGAAGGAAGGAAGGAGTAAAGGAAGTAAGGAGAGAGGAAAGGAATCTTATTGACAGTATTGAGCCCAGCCACTGTCTCTTTATGGCCTCAATCAACCATTAGAATTCTCCTCTGACGTAACAGCCAAATCAATTAACTTCAGCCATCATCTGACTACCGATGAAAAAAATATTTCAAAAATTCCTCTTGCTCTGGAATTTGGACTTGCTTCCTGGATTGGGAACTGTATTTACTCAAACCTGATTGTTTGGGTTCCGGTTGCCATTCCAGGGAGGAATTGCTGGTTCTGAAATGGAAAATCAGTTTAAAAACAAGAACAAAGGAAACTTAAATGTTTTGTATTTGCGGAATGATTTCCCTCTCAATGCCTTCTCATTGTTTCTCTTTGCAGCGTGGACGCTTGTGGAAGGAGTCTCTCAGCAAGACAGAACTGAAAATTATACCACTCCGTGAGGTGGTGAAAGTTCAGGTCTTATCAGTGTAGTACAGATCTGTGTATGTGAGCGTGTGTGAGTCATAGAGGGAGTGTGTGTGTGTGTGTGTGTGTGTGTGTGTGTGTGTGTGTGTGTGTGTGTGTGTGTGTGTGTGTGTGTGTGTGTGTGTGTGTGTGTGTGTGTGTGTGTGTGTGTGTGTGTGTGTGTGTGTGTCCGAACAAAAATGTGACAGAATGATGTATGTTGATGACAATTAGAATCAGGAAGAAGAGAAAATAGGACAGGGAGAGGTGGAAGACTTCTGGCAAAGAGAGAGGGGAAGAAGAACAAGAGAGGGAGAGAAAAAAGAGAGAAGGGATGAGGTGATGAGTGAGGTGAGAGATATAGTTACCTTCTCACCACTATGCTATGCTCAGGCCCTGGAGGATCATCATACTGAGGCCCTGGAGGATCATCATACTGAGGCCCTGGAGGATCATCATACTGAGGCCCTGGAGGATCATCATACTGAGGCCCTGGAGGATCATCATACTGAGGCCCTGGAGGATCGTCATACTGAGGCCCTGGAGGATTGTAATTATCAAGAGGACTTAAATCCATGTACAGCTGTAAGATCTTAAATTGATCACCCTTATCTGAGATCTACAACAGGGTCATTAAAAAGTATTGGAAGCCGAGTGTACATTTTTACATTACATTAAATTGTTGTTATCCGGAGCGACAGTCAGCGTCAGACAGCTACATGTCACTGTCATTGCAAGTAAAACCACACACCACCCCCCAAAAAGTATGTGAAATCAGTGTAAGGGACACAGGATCAGTTTCTTCTCCTCATATCCCAACATTGACCTTCAGCGTGTTAAACTGACGGCCACTATGCTCTCTTCTCTACGGGAGTGTTGCAGTGGGAGGTACAGAACTGACCATAGATCAGATGGTATGGGCCACTATACCCTCTTCTCTACGGGAGTGTTGTACAGAACTGACCATAGATCAGATGGTATGGGCCACTATACCCTCTTCTCTACGGGAGTGTTGTACAGAACTGACCATAGATCAGATGGTATGGGCCACTATACCCTCTTCTCTACGGGAATGTTGTCCAGAACTGACCATAGATCAGATGGTATGGGCCACTATACCCTCTTCTCTACGGGAGTGTTGTACAGAACTGACCATAGATCAGATGGTATGGGCCACTATACCCTCTTCTCTACGGGAGTGTTGTACAGAACTGACCATAGATCAGATGGTATGGGCCACTATGCCCTTTTCTCTATGGGAGTGTTGTACAGAACTGCAGTAGGACCAGCTACTTGTCAATAATCAGCAACATTTTAGCTGATTACAACATCAATTGGTACATTAGGCTAACCTCAGATACACACACACACACACACACACACACACACACACACACACACACACACACACACACACACACACACACACACACACACACACACACACACACCTGCACGAACACAAACACAGCCACACACACACATGCACTCACGTACACACACACATTCACACGCACGCATGCTAACGCACACACACTGACATATACACTCACACACACACCCGTGCACACATGCATATGCATGCGCGCACACACACACGCACACGCACACGCACACGCACACACACACACACACACACGCACAAACACAATCTGATTCGTAAGGTTTGTTTAACGACTCTCTGAGAGTTTGAGCAGAGTCACCTATTGTCAGAATAACCTGCCAGAAATACAAATCAAATTTGATTTGTCACATGCGCCAAATAAAAATGTGTCATTTTTTATTTACCCTTTAATTTAACTAGGCAAGTCAGTAAAGAACTCATTCTTATTTACAATGACGGCTTTAGGAACAGTGTTAACTGCCTTGTTCAGGGGCAGAACGACAGATCTTTACCTTGTCAGCTTGGAGTTTTGATCTAGCAACCTTTCGGTTACTGACCCAACGCTCTATCCACTAGGCTAACGTCCCAACGCTCTATCCACTAGGCTACCTGCCCAACGCTCTATCCACTAGGCTACCTGCCCAACGCTCTATCCACTAGGCTACCGTCCCAACGCTCTATCCACTAGGCTACCTGCCCAACGCTCTAACCACTAGGCTACCTGCCCAACGCTCTATCCACTAGGCTACCGTCCCAACGCTCTATCCACTAGGCTACCGTCCCAACGCTCTAACCACTAGGCTACCTGCCCAATGCTCTATCCACTAGGCTACCGTCCCAACGCTCTAACCACTAGGCTACCTGCCCAACGCTCTATCCACTAGGCTACCGTCCCAACGATCTATCCACTAGGCTACTGTCCCAACGCTCTATCCACTAGGCTACCTGCCCAACGCTCTATCCACTAGGCTACCGTCCCAACGCTCTAACCACTAGGCTACCTACCCAACGCTCTATCCACTAGGCTACCTGCCCAACGCTCTATCCACTAGGCTACCTGCCCAACGCTCTATCCACTAAGCTACGTTCCCAACGCTCTAACCACTAGGCTACCGTCCCAATGCTCTATCCACTAGGCTACCGTCCCAACGCTCTATCCACTAGGCTACCGTCCCAACGCTCTATCCACTAGGCTACCTGCCCAATGCTCTATCCACTAGGCTACCGTCCCAACAATCTAAACACTAGGCTACCTACCCAACGCTCTATCCACTAGGCTACCTGCCCAGCGCTCTATCCACTAGGCTACCTGCCCAACGCTCTATCCACTAGGCTACCGTCCCAACGCTCTATCCACTAGGCTACAGTCCCAACGCTCTATCCACTAGGCTACCGTCCCAACGCTCTATCCACTAGGCTACCTGCCCAACGCTCTAACCACTAGGCTACCTGCCCAACGCTCTATCCACTAGGCTACCTGCCCAACGCTCTATCCACTAGGCTACCGTCCCAACGCTCTATCCACTAGGCTACCGTCCCAACGCTCTAACCACTAGGCTACCGTCCCAACGCTCTATCCACTAGGCTACCGTCCCAACGCTCTATCCACTAGGCTACCGTCCCAACGCTCTATCCACTAGGCTACCTGCCCAACGCTCTATCCACTAGGCTACCGTCCCAACGCTCTATCCACTAGGCTACCTGCCCAACGCTCTATCCACTAGGCTACCGTCCCAACGCTCTATCCACTAGGCTACCTGCCCAACGCTCTATCCACTAGGCTACCTGCCCAACGCTCTATCCACTAGGCTACCTGCCCAACGCTCTATCCACTAGGCTACCTGCCCAACGCTCTATCCACTAGGCTACCTGCCCAAAGCTCTATCCACTAGGCTACCGTCCCAACGCTCTATCCACTAGGCTACCTGCCCAACGCTCTATCCACTAGGCTACCTGCCCAACGCTCTATCCACTAGGCTACCTGCCCAACGCTCTATCTACTAGGCTACCTGCCCAATGCTCTATCCACTAGGCTACCTGCCCAACGCTCTATCCACTAGGCTACCTGCCCAACGCTCTAACCACTAGCCTACCTGCCCAACCCTCTATCCACTAGGCTACCTGCCCAAAGCTCTATCCACTAGGCTACCGTCCCAAAGCTCTATCCACTAGGCTACCTGCCCAACGCTCTATCCACTAGGCTACCTGCTGCCCCAAATACGACTTTACAGTGAAATGCTTACTTACAAGCCCTTAACCAACAATGCAGTTTTAAGAAAAATTTGTGTTAAGTAAAAAAAAGATAAGTAACAAATAATTAAAGAGCAGCAGTACAATAACAATTGCGAGGCTATAAACAGGGGGTACCGGTACAGAGTCAATGTGCGGGGGCACCGGTTAGTCGAGATAATTGAGGTAATATGTACATGTAGGTAGAGTTAAAGTGACTATGCATAGACGAAAGAGGGGGGGACAATGCAAATAGTCTGAGTAGCCATTTGATTAGCAGTTCTGTGTGTGTGTGTGTGTGCGTGCGTGCGTGCGTGTGTGTGTGTGTGTGTGTGTGTCGAATAGGAGGCTACTGTAACAACACCGTTTAGAATGTGGGCTTCTCCTTCCTCCATTCCCGCTGTATTTTCCCCTCTTTTTTCTCCTCTTTTATCCCTGAGGTCGGCCATCCCTGTCCTCTAATCTCTACGGAGCTCTCTTTCCCAGGGTGAAAACACTGACATCCTTCTTCTCTCCTCTGTTCCCATCTCCCTTTTATCAGTGTCAAATAATGAGCCAGGGGAAACGGAGCTCAGGTACAATATGGCCAGGTTAGCCAAGAGGGAGGCTGGCCAAAACATCACTCCTCTCCACCCATTCCTTCATCTCTGTCTCCCCCGCCCCTGAAACGCCAGTCAGGGTTCTTGGCAAAACCCCAGGACCAGCACAAAGGAATTTTCCCCTGAAATGTATATCAATTTCAGAGACTGCCTGCACTTTCAACACTTTCAACACTTTCAACAGTTCTATCCCTTCCTGTCCCTGTATATTTTGCACTTTTCTTTATTCCCTCTCCTGTTCTCCCTCCTCCTCTCCTCTTCTCCCTCCCCCTGTTCTCAGCCCTCCTCTCCTCCTCTCCCTCCCCTGTTCTCAATTCTCCTCTCCTCCTCTCTCTCCCTCTGTTCTCACTCTTACTCTCCCCTCTCACTCCTCTCCTCCTCTCCTCTCCTCCTCCTCTCTCTCCCTCTGTTCTCACTCCTCCTCTCCCCTCTCACTCCTCTCCTCCTCTCCCTCCCTCTGTTCTCACCCCCCCCTCTCCGCCTCTCCCTCCCTCTGCTCTCACCCCTCCTCTGCTCCTCTCCCTCCCTCTGTTCTCACTCTTCCTCTCCTCTACTTACTCCCTCTGTTCTCCCTCCTCCTGTCCTCCTCTCCTTTCCTCCTCTCCTTCTCTCCTCCTCTCCTCCTCTCCTCATCTCCCTCCCCTGTTCTCACTCCTCTCCCTCCCTCTGTTCTCCCTCTTCCTCTCCTCCTCTCCTTTCCTTCTCTCCCCCTCTCCACTCCCTCCCTTGTTCTCATTCCTCCACTCCTCCACTCCTCCTCTCCTCTCTCCTAATCTCTTCCTCTCCTCATCTCCTCCTCTCCTCATCTCCTCATCTCCTCTCCTCCTCTCTTCCTCTCCCGCTCTCCTCCTCTCCTCTCCTCCTCATCTCCCTCCCTCTGCTCTCACTCCTCCTCTCCACTCTCATCACCTCTTCCTCCTCTCCCCCTCTCCTCCTCCCCTCATCTCCTCCTCCTCCTCTCCTCCTCCCCTCTCTTCCTCTCATCCACTCCCCTCCCCTGTTCTCACTCCTCTCTTCCTATCCCTCCCTCTATTCTCCATCTTCCGCTCCTTCTCTCCTCTCCTCCTCCTTTCCCTCCCCTGTTCTCCCTCCTCTCCTTCTCTCCCTCCCTCTGTTCTCCCTCTTCCTCTCCTCCACTCCTCATTTCCTCCTCTCCTTCTCTCCCCCTCCTCCTATCCCCCTCTCCTCCTCTCCCCATATCCTCTTCTCAACCTATCCTCTCCTTCTCTCCTCCTCTCCTCCTCTCCCTCTGTTCTCACTCTTCCTCTCCTCCTCTCCCTCCCTCTGTTCTCACTCCTCCTGTCCCCTCTCCTCCTCTCCAAGTCTCATCTCCTCTCCTCCTCTCCTCTCCTCCTCTCATCCTCTTCTCTTCTCGCCCTCTCCCCATCCCGTGTTCTCATCTTCTCTCCTGTTTTGTCTCCTCCCATGTTCTCTCCTTTTCCCTCTTTCTGGTTTTCCTCTACAGTCATTCCTCACTCCCTCTCTTTTGTCCTTCGCTCCTCTTATTTTCCCTCCCTCTGTCCTTCTCTCTCTCTTCTCTCCTCTCCTCCACCTCTCTGTAGCCACTGTGGTAAATGCCATACATTCCATTGTAAGGTTATAGCAGACAAAGGTTGTCCAGAGTGACCTGAGAGAGAGAGAACCTCAGAGCCTAATACAGAGAGGAGAAACGAGGGAATGTGAACGAGAGGGGGAAGAGAAAGAGATGAAGAGAGCAGCAGTAAAGATAGAGTTTATAGACAAGAAAATAAAAGAGGGAAAGAGAGCAAGCGATGGAGAAAGGTGTCAAGAGGGATTGTAAACACCACACAAATATACACACACCCTCCCTCCACCCATAAACAACACACACAAATATACACACCCTCCACCCATAAACACCACACACAAATATACACACACCCTCCCTCCACCCATAAACAACACACACAAATATACACACCCTCCACCCATAAACAACACACACAAATATACACACCCTCCACCCATAAACACCACACAAATATACACCCCCTCCACCCATAAACACCACACAAATATACACCCCCTCCACCCATAAACACCACACAAATATACACCCCCTCCACCCATAAACACCACACAAATATACACACCCTCCACCCTTAAACACCACACAAATATACACACCCTCCAACCATAAACAACACACACAAATATACACACCCTCCACCCATAAACAACACACACAAATATACACACACCCTCCACCCATAAACACCACACAAATATACACACCCTCCACCCTTAAACAACACACACAAATATACACACACCCTCCACCCATAAACACCACACAAATATACACACCCTCCACCCATAAACAACACACACAAATATACACACCCTCCACCCATAAACACCACACAAATATACACACCCTCCACCCATAAACAACACACACAAATATACACACACCCTCCACCCATAAACACCACACAAATATACACACCCTCCACCCATAAACAACACACACAAATATACACACCCTCCACCCATAAACAACACACAAATATACACAGACCTCCACCCATAAACACCACACAAATATACACCCCCTCCACCCATAAACACCACACAAATATACACCCCCTCCACCCATAAACACCACACAAATATACACCCCCTCCACCCATAAACACCACACAAATATACACCCCCTCCACCCATAAACACCACACAAATATACACACACCCTCCACCCATAAACACCACACAAATATACACATACCCTCCCTCCACCCATAAACACCACACAAATATACACACACCCTCCACCCATAAACACCACACAAATATACACATACCCTCCCTCCACCCATAAACACCACACAAATATACACACCCTCCACCCATAAACACCACACAAATATACACACACCCTCCGCCCAACGACCAACAAATACACAGCACTCACAGACCATGTATACAACCCCACCTATGCATACACCCTAAACATACACACAACACACTAACACACACCGGTGAACAGACCCCCTACATTAGCACATAGTGGGACCATTTGACATAGCCCTGGGTGAGGTACAGGGTGGGACATATTAGCGACGCCAGCCCTCTCCGTCAGAGCTTATTTCAGGGATTTGACGCATATCCACAGCTAAACAAGCTGTATGATGCAATGGTGTGGGTTTCCACTTGGCAAAACACCACTGTTTGTTTTTGCGCTTGCTAATGGAGAGGAATGGAGAGGGTGGGGAAGGGAGGAGAGAACAGAGAGGGTGGGGAAGGGAGGAGAGAACAGAGAGGGTGGGGAAGGGAGGAGAGAACAGAGAGGGTGGGGAAGGGAGGAGAGAACAGAGAGGGTGGGGAAGGGAGGAGAGAACGGAGAGGGTGGGGAAGGGAGGAGAGAACGGAGAGGGTGGGGAAGGGATGAGAGAACGGAGAGGGTGGGGAAGGGATGAGAGAACGGAGAGGGTGGGGAAGGGATGAGAGAACGGAGAGGGTGGGGAAGGGATGAGAGAACGGAGAGGGTGGGGAAGGGATGAGAGAACGGAGAGGGTGGGGAAGGGATGAGAGAACGGAGAGGGTGGGGAAGGGAGGAGAGAACGGAGAGGGTGGGGAACGGAGGAGAGAATGGAGAGGGTGGGGAAGGGAGGAGAGAATGGAGAGGGTGGGGAACGGAGGAGAGAATGGAGAGGGTGGGGAACGGAGGAGAGAATGGAGAGGGCGGGGAAGGGAGGAGAGAATGGAGAGGGTGGGGAAGGGAGGAGAGGGCGGGGAAGGGAGGAGAGAACGGAGAGGGCGGGGAAGGGAGGAGAGAACGGAGAGGGCGGGGAAGGGAGGAGAGAATGGAGAGGGTGGGGAAGGGAGGAGAGAATGGAGAGGGTGGGGAAGGGAGGAGAGAATGGAGAGGGTGGGGAAGGGAGGAGAGAATGGAGAGGGTTGGGAAGGGAGGAGAGAATGAAGAGGGTGGGGAAGGGAGGAGAGAATGGAGGGAACATTTGACTTACGACCAGGTGTTTTTTCCCTCTTCTGGGGAATGTCTCACCTTGTAAAAGCAACTGTGTGGAAGAAGACTGGCCAGTTGACGGGTAGATACAGTAGGTAGTGTAGAGAGTGAATGGTAATGAGGTACTGTAGAGAGTGAATGGTAATGAGGTTCTGTAGAGAGTGAATGGTAATGAGGTTCTGTTGAGAGTAAATGGTAATGGGGTTCTGTTGAGAGTGAATGGTAATGAGGTTCTGTAGAGAGTGAATGGTAATGAGGTTCTGTAGAGAGGGAATGGTAAAGAGGTTCTGTAGAGAGTGAATGGTAATGAGGTACTGTAGAGAGTGGATGGTAAAGAGGTTCTGTAGAGAGTGAATGGTAATGAGGTTCTGTAGAGAGTGAATGGTAATGAGGTTCTGTAGAGAGTGAATGGTAATGAGGTTCTGTAGAGAGTGAATGGTAAATATGTTCTGTAGAGAGTGAATGGTAATGAGGTTCTGTAGAGAGTGAATGGTAATGAGGTTCTGTAGAGAGTGAATGGTAATGAGGTTCTGTAGAGAGTGAATGGTAAAGATGTTCTGTAGAGAGTGAATGGTAATGAGGTTCTGTAGAGAGTGAATGGTAATGAGGTTCTGTAGAGAGTGAATGGTAATGAGGTTCTGTAGAGAGTGAATGGTAATGAGGTAGTGTAGAGAGTGAATGGTAATGAGGTTCTGTAGAGAGTGAATGGTAATGAGGTTCTGTAGAGAGTGAATGGTAAAGATGTTCTGTAGAGAGTGAATGGTAATGAGGTTCTGTAGAGAGTGAATGGTAATGAGGTAGTGTAGAGAGTGAATGGTAATGAGGTTCTGTAGAGAGTGAATGGTAATGAGGTAGTGTAGAGAGTGAATGGTAATGAGGTTCTGTAGAGAGTGAATGGTAATGAGGTTCTGTAGAGAGTGAATGGTAATGAGGTTCTGTAGAGAGTGAATGGTAATGAGGTAGTGTAGAGAGTGAATGGTAATGAGGTTCTGTAGAGAGTGAATGGTAATGAGGTAGTGTAGAGAGTGAATGGTAATGAGGTTCTGTAGAGAGTGAAAGGTTTGAGGATTTGCTGGTTTGTGTGTGTGTTGTGTGTGTTGTGTGTGTGTTGTGCATTATAGAGTGATATTACAAATATAATTCAGCACTATGGGAGTGTTTGTATGTGTGTGTACCCCCCTCTCGACGGCCAATGTCACCTCAATTAGCAATGGAAAACACCCTACCACCTGGACAGTGAATGGCAAGCCTGACAGACACACGCACGCACGCACACACACACACACCCACACACATACACACACACACACCCGCACACACACACACCTGGGTGCATGAATGGAAGTTCTGATTTCACACTATACACACCATCACCACCACACACAGGGCTGCTATTGATGACATCACCATTGGGCATCTGGACACCCCGCCCTATCGACGCACATGTTCTGAGAGCTGTTCCCTCACACACACCACGGCCTCTCACAGACGTTAGTCATAGTGCTTATTTTTATCACATTATTCTATTTTAACGTGACCAATAATGGACAAATAGTTTTCTGTTGCCTGATCTTCGTCATAGTAGTGCACTATTAGTAGTGCACTACAAAGGGAATAGGGTGCCATTGGCCGTAGGGTCCTGGTCAAAATGTAGTGCATTATGAAGGGAATAGGATGCCATTGGCCGTAGGGTCCTGGTCAAAATGTAGTGCATTATGAAGGGAATAGGATGCCATTGGCCGTAGGATCCTGGTCAAAATGTAGTGCATTATAAAGGGAATAGGGTGCCATTGGCTGTAGGATCCTGGTCAAAATGTAGTGCATTATAAAGGGAATAGGGTGCCATTGGGGCACATTAAATAACATCTATAATGGGCCTCTTGTAGCACTCCATAAGATCCATAAGAACAGTAAAATAATCTCTAGAACATTTTAATGCACGGAAATAAAATCCATGTTTTTGTCATTTCTTCATTTTTCTCGTCATTCTTTATCCATTGCATGTTTAATCAACCCTCTATTTGTTTGTCAGAGGATCTTGCCGTTACAGATCAAACGGTAGAGAGAAACACACATACATTTCCGTGATATACTGGGATCCTAACGATGCTCTTTAAAGACTGGGCTCCCATTGAAACTGGTGGTCATTACACACGTTACCAAATTGAAAAGCAGTCATAGACGACATGCGAGGGGAAGAGGGAGATCAGCACAACGCTTCCTTTTAATCACACAGAGATTAGACGGGAGAGGGACATTTATTAGACAACAGAATGCCAGTTTCAACCCAAGAACAGTTCAATGAATGACGATTTGATGACAGAGTTGATGACAGAGTTGATGACAGAATATCTATGATCCGGGTTTGAACTTCGCATGTTGACCCATCCTAAACATTTCTGGAAAAGATCTCAAAGTAAAGACAACCTCAAAGAAATCAAATAAGGAATTAGACTATAAACTGTTGTGTATCTCTTTTCTCTTTCTCACTATGGAAATATCTGTCTTTGTATGTCTTGTCTTTCTCTGCCTCTCACTCTCTCTCTGCCTCACTGTCTCTCACTCTCTCTGCCTCTCACTCTCTCTCTCTCTGCCTCTCATTCTATCTCTCTCTCTCTCTCTCTCTCTCTCTCTGCCTCTCACTCTCTCTCTATCTCTGTCTCTCTATGCCTCTCTCTGCCTCTCACTCTCTGTCTCTCTCGTTCTCTCTCTGTCTCTCTCTCTCTCTCTCTCTATCAATTCTACTCAATTCAAGAGGCTTTATTGGCATGGGAAACATATGTTTACATTGCCAAAGCAAGTGAAATAGATAAACAAAAGTCAAATAAACAATGAAAAATGAACAGTAAACATTACACTCACAGAAGATCCAAAAGAATAAAGACATTTCAAATGTCATATTATGTCTATATACAGTGTTGTAGCGATGTGCAAATGGTTCAAGTACAAAAGGGACTTTTTTTGGGGTCAGTCACAGTGGTCAGGTATTCTTTATTTAGGGACAAAAAGCATTCCTATTTGCTCAGTTTTTTTGTTAATTCTTTCCAATGTGTCAAGTAATTATCTTTTTGTTTTCTCATGAATTGGTTGGGTCTAATTGTACTGCTGTCCTGGGGCTCTGTGGGGTGTGTTTGTGTTTGTGAACAGAGCCCCAGGACAAGCTTGCTTAGGGGACTCTTCTCCAGGTTCATCTCTCTGTAGGTGATGGCTTTGTTTTGGAAGGTTTGGGAATCGCTTCCTTTTACTATAGGTTGTTGTAGAATTTAACGTCTCTTTTCTGGATTTTGATCATTAGCGTGTATCGGCCTAATTCTGTTCTGCATGCATTATTTGTACATGGAGGATATTTTGGCAGAAATGTTGAGGAGGATGGCTGCATCCCTGTCTCACCCCACGGCCCTGGGGAAAGAAATGTGTGTTTTTTGCCAATTTTAACCGCACACTTGTTGTTTGTGTACATGGATTTTATAATGTTGTACGTTTTTTTTAATCAACAAAGAATGTGAAGACTTTGCCTTTGTTTTGGTTTGTTTGTTTGTCAATTAGGGCATGCAGGGTGAATACACGGTCTGTCGTACGGTAATTTGGTAAAAAGACAATTTTACATTTGCTCAGTACATTGTTTTCACTGAAGAAATTCAAGAGTCTGCTGTTAATGATAATGCAGAGGATTTTCCCAAGGTTGCTGTTGACACAAATCCCACGGTAGTTATTGGGGTCAAATTTGTGTCCACTTTTGTGGATTGTGGTGATCAGTCCTTTGTTCCAAATATTGAGGAATACGCCAGAGCTGAGGATGATGCTAAAAAGTTTTAGAATGACCAATTGGAATTTGTGGTCTGTATATTTTATAATTTCATTGAGGATACCATCAACCCCACAGGCCTTTTTGGTTTGGTGGGTTTGTATTTTGCTTCTACACTACTTTCCTTCCATGTAACGGTCGTCTTGTGGTGAATGAGCGGACCAAGGCGCAGCGGGTGCTGAATACATAATGATTTATTAAATGAAGACAACACACGAAGAACACTTGAATAAACTACAAAACAAATAAACAACGTAGACTGATCTAAAGCATGAGAACTTATTTTTACACGAAGAACGCACGAACAGGTACAGACTACACAAACGAACGAACGAACGAACGAACAAACGAAACAGTCCCGTGTGGTGCACATACACAGACATTGAAGACAATCACCCACAAACAAACAGTGAAACCAGCCTACCTTAATATGGTTCTCAATCAGAGGAAATGTCAAACACCTGCCTCTAATTGAGAACCATATCAGGCAACACAATAAACCCAACATAGAAACACAATACATAGAATGCCCACCCCAACTCACGCCCTGACCAACTAAACACATACAAAAACAAGAGAAAACAGGTCAGGAACGTGACATTCCATCTATAGCGTTTGTTAATATTGTGCTGTTCCTTTGGCTTTGATGCCTCATGACTGAGTATTACTCTGTTCAGGTAGACTGTGATTTTGTTGTGACCTGATTGGGGTGTCAGTGGGCTGACTGTGAACATTCTGAGAGACTCTGGGTTGAGGTCAGTAATAAAGTAGAGATGAGCTATAGGTTTACCTACCATAGGAGTAATAAAGTACTCTACAGTACTACTGTCAAGAAATGAGCTATAGGTTTACCTACCATTGGAGTCCCCTCGAAGCCTACCCTTGACTATGTACATACCCAGCGTGTGACTGAGCTGCAAGAGTTGTGACCAGTGTTGTCGTAGTTGTGTCAACGGGGGCATATGATGGAGGGAATGCTGTCCCCTTCAGGCAGGTGTTTGTCCCCCTGTGTGCTGAGGTTATTGACCAGGTTCTTGTCCAGTTCTGGCGTTTAGGTCGCCACAGACAAGTGCATATCCCTGGGCCTGGAAATGATTGATTTCCTCCTCCAGGATGGAGAAGCTGTTTTCATTAAAGTATGGAGATTCTAGTGGGGGGATATAGGTAGCACACAGGAGGACATTTTTCTCTGTTAAGATCATTTCCTTTTGAATTTCAAGCCAAATGTAAAATGTTCCTGTTTTGATACATTTTATAGATTGAATTAGGTCTCCTCTATACCAGATTTCTTGTAGGATGACAATGTCTGTATTTCAGATTTATTTGATATAGTCCAGGTTCCTGCTCTTTAGGCCAAAGGCAGATGACCTCAGGCCTTAGATATTCCAGGATGAGATAGTGAAGGCTTTGTGTTCCATAAAGGCAGATGACCTCAGGCCTTGGATATTCCAGGATGAGATAGTGAAGGCTTTGTGTTCCATAAAGGCAGATGACCTCAGGCCTTGGATATTCCAGGATGAGATAGTGAAGGCTTTGTGTTCCATAAAGGCAGATGACCTCAGGCCTTGGATATTCCAGGATGAGATAGTGAAGGCTTTGTGTTCCATAAAGGCAGATGACCTCAGGCCTTGGATATTCCAGGATGAGATAGTGAGAGCTTTGTGTTCCATAAAGGCAGATGACCTCAGGCCTTGGATATTCCAGGATGAGATAGTGAAAGCTTTGTGTTCCATAAAGGCAGATGACCTCAGGCCTTGGATATTCCAGGATGAGGTAGTGAAGGCTTTGTGTTCCATAAAGGCAGATGACCTCAGGCCTTGGATATTCCAGGATGAGATAGTGAAAGCTTTGTGTTCCATAAAGGCAGATGACCTCAGGCCTTGGATATTCCAGGATGAGATAGTGAAGGCTTTGTGTTCCATAAAGGCAGATGACCTCAGGCCTTGGATATTCCAGGATGAGATAGTGAAGGCTTTGTGTTCCATAAAGGCAGATGACTTCAGGCCTTGGATATTCCAGGATGAGATAGTGAAGGCTTTGTGTTCCATAAAGACAGATGACCTCAGGCCTTGGATATTCCAGGATGAGATAGTGAAGGCTTTGTGTTCCATAAAGGCAGATGACCTCAGGCCTTGGATATTCCAGGATGAGATAGTGAAGGCTTTGTGTTCCATAAAGGCAGATGACCTCAGGCCTTGGATATTCCAGGATGAGATAGTGAAGGCTTTGTGTTCCATAAAGGCAGATGACCTCAGGCCTTGGATATTCCAGGATGAGATAGTGAAAGCTTTGTGTTCCATAAAGGCAGATGACCTCAGGCCTTGGATATTCCAGGATGAGATAGTGAAGGCTTTGTGTTCCATAAAGGCAGATGACCTCAGGCCTTGGATATTCCAGGATGAGATAGTGAAGGCTTTGTGTTCCATAAAGGCAGATGACCTCAGGCCTTGGATATTCCAGGATGAGATAGTGAAGGCTTTGTGTTCCATAATGTGTCAATGTTGTCAGTCTTGTGGTTTGGCCTCAGGCCAGTAAGTGTGAGCAGAGCCTGGTGAGCATCTGGTACATGCCATTGGTTTGGACTAGTGTAAGAGTGGGGGTTGGGCCTCAGGCCAGTAAGTGTGAGCAGAGCCTGCTGAGCATCTGGTATATGACATTGGTTTGGACTAGTGTAAAGAGTGGGGGTTGGGCCTCAGGCCAGTAAGTGTGAGCAGAGCCTGCTGAGCATCTGGTACATGCCATTGGCTTGAGCTAGTGTAAGAGTGGGGGTTGGGCCTCAGACCAGTAAGTGTGAGCAGAGCCTGCTGAGCATCTGGTACATGCCATTGGCTTGGGCTAGTGTAAGAGTGGGGGTTGGGCCTGTTTGCCCGCTCACAGCCTGGGCGTATGTGTGACTTTCATGTTGAGGCCCTATTTGTGGGAGTAGGGGGCACGGGGTGGGCTGAAGGGGCATAGGTTCTGATCTAAAGGGGGCCTATATCGGGTGTGGGCATGGTTGGTTTGGGGGGGTGGATGTGACTGGTGGTGCTGTGGTCTGGGTGTAGGTCTTCTCGGCGTGGGTCCTCTATGTGTGTGTGTGGGGGGGGGGGGGGGTTACGCAGGCCTGGGAGGTCTCTCTCTGTCTCTCTGTCTCTCTCTCTCTCTCTGTCTTTGTCTGTCTTGCTCTGTGTCTGTCTCTCCATCGCTCTCTCTCTCCTTTTCTCTCTCTCTGTCTCCCCCTCCTCTCTCTCTCTCTCTCTCTCTCTCGCTCTCACCAACATTCCCTTCCCAACTGAGAGCAGACTGAGCCAAAGGTTCAGTAGATTTCTCAGGAAGAGTTTAAGCCGACTTTCCCAGATGCAGACCAAGACCTGTATCCACAATGCGTCTCAGAGTACAAAATCGGTTGTATGTGCTGAGAATATAAACATTTTACTCTTACTCTTATGGGTAAAAATAAATGTTATGCATGAAGCCTCTTTAGTCAAAAGAGTCCCACCTAGTTGACAGATATTAAGGACTCCTCAGGAGTTTTCCTAACCAGTGAACAGTTACCAGCAGGTATCTTGATAATAGAAACATGCACAGAGTGAGTGGTTCCAGCGCCACATGCAATTGCTTTGGAGTTGGCGGTTGGGGGGGGGCTGGCAGTTGGGGGGGCTGGCAGTTGGGGGGGGGGCTGGCGTTTGGGGGGGGGGGCTGGCGTTTGGGGGGGGGGCTGGCGGTTGGGGGGGGCTGGCGGTTGGGAGGGCTGGTGGTTGGGGGGGCTGGCGGTTGGGGGGGCTGGCGGTTGGGGGGCCGGCGGTTGGGAGGGCTGGTGGTTGGGGGGGCTGGCGGTTGGGGGGGCTGGCGGTTGGGAGGGCTGGCGGTTGGGGGGGGCTGGCGGTTGGGGGGGGCTGGCGGTTGGGGGGGCTGGCGGTTGGGGCGGCTGGCGGTTGGGGCGGCTGGCGGTTGGGGCGGCTGGCGGTTGGGAGCTTGGGCCGGTGGCTGATGGATCACTGGTTCAGGTCCCTGTTTTTGACCTTGTGGGAGATCTGTCGATGGTTGGGGGGGCTGGCGGTTGGGAGGGCTGGCGGTTGGGGGGGCTGGCGGTTGGGGGGGCTGGCGGTTGGGAGCTTGGGCCGGTGGCTGATGGGTCACTGGTTCAGGTCCCTGTTTTGACCTTGTGGGAGATCTGTCGACGTGCCCTTGAGCAGGGCGTTGACCCTGGTTGCTTCTGTGTGTTGCTCTGGATGGGACCCTGTTAGATGACTAATGTGATGTAGTTGTTGAGCAGCAAAAAAATGGTTTGTAGTTGTTCAGATAATGTTTTGATATTTCTATATGATCAATCCATAAATAATCTAGACCTACATGTAGAAGCATCTCTTGCATTTGACAATGATTTCACATGAGGCTTGTTTCACATGATTTGCCTAAATACCACGAGGCTAATAAATAAACATGTTTTTCTTATGATTATTTAATTTCCTACATTATGTTATTACAAGGTATCCCTTTGGAGCGTAATATCACGTTGTTTAAAAATATGCCTAAATTGTGCATGCCTATATACATTCGTCAATTGAAGGAATCTTATGTTACAAACGTTGTATGCAACATTATCGGGAAGTGACTTGATGTCTACTGTTGTAAAGGTTTTCTTCCAGGGGTGAAGGAGAGGACCAAAATGCAGCGCGGCTAGTGTTAAACATGTTTAATACAAACACAAGTGAAACACTACAAACAACCTACAAAATAACAAATGTGCAAAACCGATACAGACCTATCTGGTGCAGAACACAAACACAGAGACAGGTAACAATCACCCACAAACAAACAGTGAGAACACCCTACCTTAATATGAGTCTCAATTAGAGGAAAACGCAAAACACCTGCCTCTAATCAAGAGCCATACCAGGCAACCCAAAACCAACGTAGAAACGGAAAACATACACTGCCCACCCAAAACTCACGCCCTGACCATCACACACATAAAAAACACCAGAAAACAGGTCAGGAACGTGACAGAACCCCCCCCTCAAGGTGCGAACGCCGGGCGCACCAGCACAAAGTCCAGGGGAGGGTCTGGGTGGGCATCTGACCACGGTGGTGGCTCAGGCTCCGGACGCTGTCCCCACACCACCATAGTCACTCCCCGCTTCTGTATCCCCCTCCCAATGACCACCCTCCAACTAAAACCACCTAAATGAAGGGGCAGCACCGGGATAAGGGGCAGCACCGGGATAAGGGGCAGCACCGGGATAAGGGGCAGCACCGGGATAAGGGGCAGCACCGGGATAAGGGGCAGCACCGGGATAAGGGGCAGGTCCTGGCTGAGGGACTCTGGCAGGTCCGGGCTGAGGGACTCTGGCAGGTCCGGGCTGAGGGACTCTGGCAGGTCCGGGCTGAGTGGCAGCTCAGGACTGAGTGGCAGCTCATGACTGAGTGGCAGCTCATGACTGAGTGGCAGCTCATGACTGAGTGGCAGCTCATGACTGTAGGGCAGCTCATTACTGTAGGGCAGCTCATGACTGTAAGGCAGCTCATGACTGTAGGGCAGCTCATGACTGTAGGGCAGCTCATGACTGTAAGGCAGCTCATGACTGTAGGGCAGCTCATGACTGTAAGGCAGCTCATGACTGTAAGGCAGCTCATGACTGTAGGGCAGCTCATGACTGTAGGGCAGCTCATGACTGTAGGGCAGCTCATGACTGTAGGGCAGCTCATGACCGGAGGGCAGCTCATGACCGGAGGGCAACTCTGGCAGCTCCTGACCGGCTGGCGTCTCTGGCAGCTCCTGACTGGCTGGCGTCTCTGGCAGCTCCTGACTGGCTGGCGTCTCTGGCAGCTCCTGACTGGCTGGCGTCTCTGGCAGCTCCTGACTGGCTGGCGGCTCTGGCAGCTCCTGACTGGCTGGCGGCTCTGGCGGCTCCTGACTGGCTGGCGGCTCTGGCGGCTCCTGACTGGCTGGCGGCTCTGGCGGCTCCTGACTGGCTGGCGGCTCTGGCGGCTCCTGACTGACTGGCGGCTCTAGCGGCTCCTGACTGACGGGCTGCTCTAATGGCTCGGGACAGACGGGCGGCTCTAATGGCTCGTGGCAGACGGATGGCTCAGAAGGCGCTGGGCAGACAGATGGCTCAGAAGGCGCTGGGCAGACAGATGGCTCAGACGGCGCTGGGCAGACAGATGGCTCAGACGGCGCTGGGCAGACAGATGGCTCAGACGGCGCTGGGCAGACAGATGGCTCAGACGGCGCTGGGCAGACAGATGGCTCAGACGGCGCTGGGCAGACAGATGGCTCAGACGGCGCTGGGCAGACAGATGGCTCAGACGGAGCTGGACAGACAGGCAGTGCAGAAGGCGTTGGGCAGACGGCCGACTCTGCCCTGCTGAGGCGCACAGTAGGCCTGGTGCTTGGTGCCGGAACTGGAGGTACCGGGATGACGGCACGCACTTCAAGGCTAGTGCGGGGAGCAGGGACAGGGCACACTGACCTCTCGAAGCGCACTATAGGCCTGGTGTGTGGTACCGGAACTGGAGGTACCGGGCTGAGGGCACGCACCTCAGGGCGAGTGCGGGGAGAAGGAACAGTGCGTACAGGGCTCTGGAGACGCACAGATGGCTTAGTGCGTGGTGCCGGAACTGGAGGTACCGGGCTGAGGGCACGCACCTCAGGGCGAGTGCGGGGAGGAGGAACAGGGCTCTGGAGATGCACTGGAAGCCTGGTGCGTGGTGTAGGCACTGGTGGTACTGGGCTGGGACGGGAAGGTGGCGCCGGATATACCGGACCGTGAAGGAGGACACGCGCTCTTGAGCACCGAGCCTCTCCAACCCTACCAGGTTGAATGGTCCCCGTAGCCCTGCCAGTGCGGCGAGGTGGAAAAACCCGCACTGGGCTATGCAAGCGAACCGGGGACACCACCTGTAAGGCTGGTGCCATGTACGCCGGCCCGAGGAGACGTACTGGAGGCCAGATACGTTGGGCTGGCTTCATGACATCCGGCTCGATGCCCAACCTAGCCCTCCCAGTGCGGCAAGGTGGAATAGCCCGCACTGGGCTAAGCACACGTACAGGAGACACCGTGCGCTCTTCCGCATAACACGGTGTCTGCCCGTACTCCCGCTCTCCACGGTAATCACACACCTCAGGGCGAGTACCGTGTATGCTACGCCAAACCAACATCTCTCTCTCTTCGCTCTCCCCCAATATCACCAACAACTCATCAAATGTCTCATAATCTCCCATCCTTTCACTTTCCTCCAATCTGTCCAATAACTCCTCCACATTCTCCGACTCGTACCTCAATTTAGCCCACTGCTCCTTCTGGTAAGCACGGGGAACTGGCTCAAATCTCCCACTTGACCCAGCCATACTCCCCGTGTGCCCCCCCAAGAAATTTTTGGGGGAGCCTCTCGGGCTTCCAGCCACTCTGCCTTGCTAGCTCCCGCTGCTGCTGCTGCTGCCGCCGTTGCCTGTTGCCACGCTGCTTGATCTGGGTTTGGTGGGTGATTCTGTAAAGGTTTTCTTCCAGGGGTGAAGGAGAGGACCAAAATGCAGCGCGGCTAGTGTTAAACATGTTTAATACAAACACAAGTGAAACACTACAAACAACCTACAAAATAACAAATGTGCAAAACCGATACAGACCTATCTGGTGCAGAACACAAACACAGAGACAGGTAACAATCACCCACAAACAAACAGTGAGAACACCCTACCTTAATATGAGTCTCAATTAGAGGAAAAAGCAAAACACCTGCCTCTAATCAAGAGCCATACCAGGCAACCCAAAACCAACATAGAAACGGAAAACATAGACTGCCCACCCAAAACTCACGCCCTGACCATCACACACATAAAAAACACCAGAAAACAGGTCAGGAACGTGACAACTGTGCCGAAGAGATTTAGAGTTGTTAAACAGGACTGTGTTGATATAACGCTAATATTGTCAAATTTCAGCCAACATATTAGGCGATAATTAAGAGAAGGCAAAAGTGATCGTGCCAGGTGAAAATTATATCAAACATTTTACCATTGCAACATTTGATGTCCAGTCACATTCACGGTGGTTGCTATAGAGTTCACAGCTGGCGATGCCTCATTGCGATTGGTTATTCCCCATCGTTTGCAACAATGTCAATGAGCGTCATTACTATATTTCTTTTGCAGTACCTCAAACTGTCGTGATTAGCAGCTGAGATAAACTTTAATGAGTTGATTTTACTCCTGACAGCCTCCCGCAGTGGTCTAAGGCATCTCAGTGCTTGAGACGGCACTACAGCAGTTCGATCCCAGGCTGTGTCACAGCCGGCCGTGACCGTGAGACCCATGAGGCGGCGCACAATTGGCCCAGCATTGCCTGGGTTACGGGAGAGTTTGGACAGCCGGGATTTCCTGCAAGCTGACTTCGGTCTCCAGCTGGACGGTGTTTCCTACGACACATTGGTGTGGCTGGCTTCCGGGTTAAGCGAGCTGTGTGTCTTGGCAGGGTCATATTTCAGGAGGACGCATGGCTCTCGACCTTCGCCTCTCCCGAGTCCATAGGGGAGTTGTAGCAACCGGACAGGATTGTACCTACCAATTGGGGAGAAAAAGAGGTAAAAGTTTTTTTTTTAACTACTCTGACTAAGACCCTTGTGGAGTTTTTTTGTCTTAAAACTGGTTTTAACAGGATTCCTAGACCCATTCTGAGATGCTTTGTGGATACGGGCTCTGGCCTGTGTTCCAAATGGCATCCCCTTCCCATTATAGTGTACTACCTTTGACCTGCTGGGCCCTATTCCCTGCATAGTGCACAGAGCCCTGGTCTAAAGTAGTGCACCAGGTAGGAAATAGGGTGCCATTTGGAATGCATTCTTGCTCAGGCTTCAAGGTCTACTAACAGAACATACAGCCAACACACAGATGGTCAATTGGCGTTGAATGCTAACCCTATGTAGAATTCACTCTGAATAGTAAGTCTGTTTGATTCACAATTAGCTTCTCTGTTGCTAAGTCAATGCATAATTTGCCCTAAATGGTTAGCCACCCTTCCATTAGCAATTAGCTACTCTGTGATATGCAGATTCACGGTTGGCTTCAGTTAAATTAGCCTTGAATGGCTAACGTCAGCGTGATAAGGATAATTAGCTACAGTGTGATAAGCAACTATGCCGGTATACCAATGTTTAGCCTAGCCTGAGAGCTATTATTATTGAATGCTAGCAATTAGCCTAAATTTGCTGTATTATTACCCCCCTTATTACTAATGGAAATGCCCTTATACTTGGAAATGAATGTACCTAATGTACCTAACATGGGGTTGGATAACAGGGGCTGCAGTGTGCAGGCATTTGTTCCTGACTATATGTGTGTGCGTGTGTGTGTGCGTGTGTGTGTGCGTGTGTGTGCGTGTGTGTGTGCGTGCGTGTGCGTGCGTGCGTGCGTGCGTGGTCACTGAACCCAGTACAGGGAGAGGTATGTTGATGACATTCAGATCTCCTCCAGAGAGGAACATGTTATTAAAGACAAAATAACTTTTTGAAATGTTCTGTGCTGAAAGTAAAAGACACAGCACAATGTAGACAAATCTAAAACTGATAAGCCCCCAACATTTACACTGATGAATAAACCAATCAGAGTGTACTGTCGTCACAAAACATACACCTATTTTGGACATAAGTTTAATGTTACTGGCGAGTGGGGGGAAACAAGTTGAGGAGCTCGTCCATGAGTCTTCAACCAGGCGTGAAATGATTGACCTTTCCCTTCTGCCTGGGGTCATGAAGCTAGAAGCTGTGAGAGAGGTGGCCCTAGCAAAGATTTAACATCTGCCTGCACGTGTGCCTCTTCCACAGAAGGTTCTGGGGGAAAATGAATAACAAAACTGTTCAAGTAGTGAGAAAGTGGCAATGCTTCAACACGGGACGTTATCTTCCTGAGCCAAAGAGATTTGGGGTTTAGGTGTCCCGAAATGTGAGTGGATTTACACTTGTACCAGACTGACTCACCTGCTGAACACGCTCAACAGTGATGATGTGACAGTTAGGCAGTTAGCCAGAGCCTCCCTCCTTCTAGACCTACAGAGGCAGAAGGTCCCGCTGGCCACGGACACTGAGGACAACTTCCTGGGCTTTGGGAGGAAAGCCAATGGAAAACTGGACACTCATGATGCAGGCTTTGGAGTTTGGTCAAACTGGCCGGACTGGAGCTCAGATGGATACGGACACGCAGACTAAGCCAGTGACTCTGGTGAAGTTGTGACAGACCCACGAGTTGTCTTGGAGACTTCTGTCTCCAAAGATGGAACATATCATCCTACATCCAGGACAACACTCCTCGTTATCAGACGGATGCAGCTACTGCAGCACTAGACTGGCGTGAGGCTGTAGGGGAAACTCCCTGCTCTGCAATGTGCTGATCACTCTGTCTCTCATTCCATGTGCCAGAATTCTGCCATTGGCCAGGACATTCTCACCTTTACTGATAAGGCGAGGCTGCCAGTTCTACCAACAAAATATAACCTAGCACTCTGGTACCCTGCAAACCTTGACCCCTTTTCTATTCTACAAGAGTCAGAAGTAATGGAGTTTGTTGCCCATGTTGTGAACCGTTGCTGTTCATACAAACATGTGTACATTGCTAGACATGACCAAATTGTCGACCTGATAGCCAGCGTGGTGAGACAGCTAGTCTCACCAACTGCACACATTGTTGTGTAATGGGAAGCTGCTGTGAGATTGTGTAAGGGGAAGCTGGTGTGAAGTTGTGTAAGGGGAAGCTGGTGTGATGTTGTGTAAGGGGAAGCTGGTGTGAGATTGTGTAAGGGGAAGCTGGTGTGATGTTGTGTAATGGGAAGCTGGTGTGATGTTGTGTAAGGGGAAGCTGGTGTGAGATTGTGTAAGGGGAAGCTGGTGTGATGTTGTGTAAGGGGAAGCTGGTGTGATGTTGTGTAAGGGGAAGCTGGTGTGAGATTGTGTAAGGGGAAGCTGGTGTGATGTTGTGTAAGGGGAAGCTGCTGTGAGATTGTGTAAGGGGAAGCTGGTGTGATGTTGTGTAAGGGGAAGCTGGTGTGATGTTGTGTAATGGGAAGCTGGTGTGATGTTGTGTAAGGGGAAGCTGGTATGATGTTTTGTAAGGGGAAGCTGGTGTGAGATTGTGTAAGGGAAGCTGCTGTGATGTTGTTGATGATGCTGTGTTTTCCTATATGCCAAATACACCAGATGTTGTTGTTGTGGCAGGAGGCCAGAGGGATTTGAGGGATTGGACTGCTACATGGAGCAGCCGACAAGCTTCTTAAATTCCAGCCTCTCGTTAGCCAGCTTGAACAGCCTCTCGTGGCCAGCTTGGACAGCCTCTCGTGGCCAGCTTGAACAGCCTCTCGTGGCCAGCTTGGACAGCCTCTCGTGGCCAGCTTGAACAGCCTCTCGTGGCCAGCTTGGACAGCCTCTCGTGGCCAGCTTGAACAGCCTCTCGTGGCCAGCTTGGACAGCCTCTCGTGGCCAGCTTGGACAGCCTCTCGTGGCCAGCTTGAACAGCCTCTCGTGGCCAGCTTGAACAGCCTCTCGTGGCCAGCTTGGACAGCCTCTCGTGGCCAGCTTGGACAGCCTCTCGTGGCCAGCTTGGACAGTCTCTCGTGGCCAGCTTGGACAGCCTCTCGTGGCCAGCTTGAACAGCCTCTCGTGGCCAGCTTGAACAGCCTCTCGTGGCCAGCTTGGACAGCCTCTCGTAGCCAGGTTGGACAGCCTCTCGTGGCCAGCTTGGACAGTCTCTCGTGGCCAGCTTGGACAGCCTCTCGTGGCCAGCATGGACAACCTCTCGTGGCCAGCTTGGACAGCCTCTCGTGGCCAGCTTGGACAGCGTCGGCTGTAGGTACAATCAGGTGGCACTGATATTTCAAGTTGTAAGTTTAAATGTCACATGCACAAATACAGTGAAACGCCTTTCTTGCCAACTCCAAAACCCAACAATGCAATAATCAACAGCAATGTATTACTAGAAAAAAACACACGAGAAATAAGAACATGAAATATGAAATACACAGTAAAGTAATTAAGCATACTGTATACAGGAAATATTTAAAACGTCAGTTTCAATACCACACATTTACATGTGCAGGGATGCTGGAGTGATGGAAGTAGATATGTATAGGAGTAAGGGGACAGGGATGCTGGAGTGATGGAGGTAGATATGTATAGGAGTAAGGGGACAGGGATGCTGGAGTGATGGAGGTAGATATGTATAGGAGTAAGGGGACAGGGATGCTGGAGTGATGGAGGTAGATATGTATAGGAGTAAGGGGACAGGGATGCTGGAGTGATGGAGGTAGATATGTATTGTGCTTGTGCGTGTGTGCGTGTGCGTGTGCGTGTGCGTGTGCGTGTGCGTGTGTGTGTGTTGCAGGGAAAAGGGCTTGGGCAGTAGGTAGCCTAACGATTAAAAGCATTGGGCCAGTAACTGAAAGGTCACTAATTCAAATCCCAGAGCCGACTAGGTAAAAACCTGTCGATGTGCCACTGATCAAGGCGTTTAACCCTAATTGTTCCTGTAAGTCTCTCTGGAGAGTCTGCTAAAAGACTAGCTCTGATTGTTCTGGTGATTTTCCCAAAATGACAAGGTTTTTCAGAAATCCTGGTTGGAAGATTTATGGAATCATGAGGGAATAAGCAGGAAATACGGAATCCTCCAACCAGTATTTCTGGAAAAACGGACATTTTGCTGCCCTACTCCTGATTCGACTACTCTAGTAATCTTGGCTTCGACTAAAAGAAAAAAGAGAGATATGGGCAGTTAAAAAAAGAGGAGAGAGATTGTTTGACGTGAGTGGAGAGCCGTGGAGAGGTAAATCTCTATGGCAACTGTTGAGCCAACACTCTCCACACACTTCAGTAGGTGTACTTCTGTAGGTGTACTTCAGTAGGTGTACTTCAGTAGGTGTACTTCAGTAGGTGTACTTCAGTAGGTATACTTCAGTAGGTGTCCTTCAGTAGGTGTACTTCAGTAGGTGTACTTCAGTAGGTATACTTCAGTAGGTGTACTTCAGAAGGTGTACTTCAGTAGGTGTATTTCATTCGATGTACTTCTGTAGGTGTACTTCAGTAGGTGTACTTCAGTAGGTGTACTTCAGAAGGTGTACTTCAGAAGGTGTACTTCTGTAGGTGTACGTCAGTAGGTGTACTTCATTCGATGTACTTCTGTAGGTGTACTTCAGTAGGTGTACTTCAGTAGATGTACTTCAGTAGGTGTACGTCAGCAGGTGTACTTCAGTAGATGTACGTCAGTAGGTGTACTTCATTCGATGTACTTCTGTAGGTGTACTTCAGTAGGTGTACTTCAGTAGATGTACTTCAGTAGGTGTACGTCAGCAGGTGTACTTCAGTAGATGTACTTCAGTAGGTGTACTTCAGTAGATGTACTTCAGTAGGTGTACGTCAGCAGGTGTACTTCAGTAGATGTACTTCAGTAGGTGTACGTCAGTAGGTGTACTTCAGTAGATGTACTTCTGTAGGTGTACTTCAGTAGATGTACTTCTGTAGGTGTACTTCAGTAGGTGTACTTCAGTAGGTGTACTTCAGTAGATGTACTTCTGTAGGTGTACTTCAGTAGGTGTACTTCAGTAGGTGTACTTCAGTAGGTGTACTTCAGTAGGTGTACTTCAGTAGATGTACTTCTGTAGGTGTACTTCAGTAGGTGTACTTCAGTAGGTGTACTTCAGTAGGTGTACTTCAGTAGATGTACTTCTGTAGGTGTACTTCAGTAGGTGTACTTCAGTAGGTGTACTTCAGTAGGTGTACGTCAGTAGGTGTACTTCAGTAGATGTACTTCAGTAGGTGTACTTCAGTAGGTGTACTTCAGTAGGTGTACTTCAGTAGGTGTACTTCAGTAGGTGTACTTCAGTAGATGTACTTCAGTAGGTGTACTTCAGTAGGTGTACTTCAGTAGGTGTCCTTCAGTAGGTGTACTTCAGTAGGTGTACTTCAGTAGGTGTACTTCAGTAGGTGTACTTCAGTAGGTGTACTTCAGTAGGTGTACTTCTGTAGGTGTACTTCAGTAGGTGTACTTCAGTAGGTGTCCTTCAGTAGGTGTACGTCAGTAGGTGTACTTCAGTAGGTGTACTTCAGTAGGTGTACTTCAGTAGGTGTACTTCAGTAGGTGTCCTTCAGTAGGTGTACTTCAGTAGGTGTACTTCAGTAGGTGTACTTCAGTAGGTGTACTTCAGTAGGTGTACTTCAGTAGGTGTACTTCAGTAGGTGTCCTTCAGTAGGTGTACTTCAGTAGGTATACTTCAGTAGGTGTACTTCAGTAGGTGTACTTCAGTAGGTGTCCTTCAGTAGGTGTACTTCAGTAGGTGTACTTCAGTAGGTGTACTTCAGTAGGTGTACTTCAGTAGGTGTACTTCAGTAGGTGTACTTCAGTAGGTGTACTTCAGTAGGTGTACTTCAGTAGGTGTACTTCAGTAGGTGTACTTCAGTAGGTGTACTTCAGTAGGTGTACTTCAGTAGGTGTACTTCAGTAGGTATACTTCAGTAGGTGTACTTCAGTAGGTGTACTTCAGTAGGTGTATTTCATTCGATGTACTTCTGTAGGTGTACTTCAGTAGGTGTACTTCAGTAGGTGTACTTCAGAAGGTGTACTTCAGAAGGTGTACTTCTGTAGGTGTACGTCAGTAGGTGTACTTCATTCGATGTACTTCTGTAGGTGTACTTCAGTAGGTGTACTTCAGTAGATGTACTTCAGTAGGTGTACGTCAGCAGGTGTACTTCAGTAGATGTACGTCAGTAGGTGTACTTCATTCGATGTACTTCTGTAGGTGTACTTCAGTAGGTGTACTTCAGTAGATGTACTTCAGTAGGTGTACGTCAGCAGGTGTACTTCAGTAGATGTACTTCAGTAGGTGTACTTCAGTAGATGTACTTCAGTAGGTGTACGTCAGCAGGTGTACTTCAGTAGATGTACTTCAGTAGGTGTACGTCAGTAGGTGTACTTCAGTAGATGTACTTCTGTAGGTGTACTTCAGTAGATGTACTTCTGTAGGTGTACTTCAGTAGGTGTACTTCAGTAGGTGTACTTCAGTAGATGTACTTCTGTAGGTGTACTTCAGTAGATGTACTTCTGTAGGTGTACTTCAGTAGGTGTACTTCAGTAGGTGTACTTCAGTAGGTGTACTTCAGTAGATGTACTTCTGTAGGTGTACTTCAGTAGGTGTACTTCAGTAGGTGTACTTCAGTAGGTGTACTTCAGTAGATGTACTTCTGTAGGTGTACTTCAGTAGGTGTACTTCAGTAGGTGTACTTCAGTAGGTGTACGTCAGTAGGTGTACTTCAGTAGATGTACTTCAGTAGGTGTACTTCAGTAGGTGTACTTCAGTAGGTGTACTTCAGTAGGTGTACTTCAGTAGGTGTACTTCAGTAGATGTACTTCAGTAGGTGTACTTCAGTAGGTGTACTTCAGTAGGTGTCCTTCAGTAGGTGTACTTCAGTAGGTGTACTTCAGTAGGTGTACTTCAGTAGGTGTACTTCAGTAGGTGTCCTTCAGTAGGTGTACTTCTGTAGGTGTACTTCAGTAGGTGTACTTCAGTAGGTGTACTTCAGTAGGTGTCCTTCAGTAGGTGTACGTCAGTAGGTGTACTTCAGTAGATGTACTTCAGTAGGTGTACTTCTGTAGGTGTACTTCAGTAGGTGTACTTCAGTAGGTGTACTTCAGTAGGTGTCCTTCAGTAGGTGTACTTCAGTAGGTGTACTTCAGTAGATGTACTTCAGTAGGTGTACTTCAGTAGGTGTCCTTCAGTAGGTGTACTTCAGTAGGTGTACTTCAGTAGGTGTACTTCAGTAGGTGTACTTCAGTAGGTGTACTTCAGTAGGTGTCCTTCAGTAGGTGTACTTCAGTAGGTATACTTCAGTAGGTGTACTTCAGTAGGTGTACTTCAGTAGGTGTCCTTCAGTAGGTGTACTTCAGTAGGTGTACTTCAGTAGGTGTACTTCAGTAGGTGTACTTCAGTAGGTGTACTTCAGTAGGTGTACTTCAGTAGGTATACTTCAGTAGGTGTACTTCAGTAGGTGTACTTCAGTAGGTGTACTTCAGTAGGTGTACTTCAGTAGGTGTACTTCAGTAGGTGTACTCACATTATGTTTGTTTGTAAGTGTGTGTGTGTAGCGTCATGTTTTCCAGCATGTATTTGTATCCAAGGTAGAAAGACAACAGCTTCAATGTGGGAGAAAGGGCTGGGAGGCTTCTGTGAAGGAAGGAAGGAGGGAAGGAGGGAAGGAGGGAGGGAGGGTGAAGAATGGAGGAAATAGAAGTTTCCAAATCCCCCTCCCTCCACCTACCCCACCCCTCTCTGTGCTTTACCCCACCCAATCCTGCCACTCCCCTACTCCGTCCTACCTCACTGTGTCCAGTCTCACTCACTTGTGTTTTGTGTGGCGGTGAACCCAAAGAACAATCCTGACTCTCTTTTCCCAAAATAAGCCTGTAGGGGGAGGGGGAGGGAGGGGGAGGGGGGGGGGGGGGGGGCGCAGAATAAAGCCACAGTGAGGAGATTGGACTTGCGAGGTGCACAGGCCCTGGTTATAAGCTGTGGATGTGGGACTGTTCAAGCTGAAGTCACTGCACTTACCTCTCAGCCAAGCCGACTAGAATACCCTGCCTGCCTGCCTGGCTGTACTGCCGCTCTCTCTCGTTCTCGCTCTCTCTCTCTCTCCCTTCCCTCCTAGAGTGGGAGCGCTGAGATTTGGAAAGTGCGCCTCAGACCCACTTTTGGTCAGCCTGAGAGACGGTTTTCCACTCCTCTCTCTTCGATCCCACTCTCAGTCACTCTCTCTCTGCAGAAGCACATGGACTACATTTTCTCCAGAGAGACAGAGAAAGAAGCGAAACAAAAGTAACATTTGTTCCACCTGCCATTGGTGAAAATATTAAAACATTTCTGGTTTTGGACAAACTCGGACCGGCTTTCAAACCAGCGGCATTGCAACATTTATTTATATATTTTTGTATTCTCTTTTGTTCCTTTGATATTGACTGATCTGATACCATCCTAATCTCCTTGGGAGACATGCGTGGCTGAAGAAGAAGAGGACTCAGAGACCAACCTGAAATTAACACCTCGTTGACACCCTCTCACATCCCGTTCCTCCATCTCCCATTCAACGCTTGGAGGAGAGAGAAAAGGTAAGCCCGCCGTCCTCTTCCCTCCTCTCCCTTAAGTGTCTCTCCATTTTCCTCTCATCCCTCCATCCTGTCGTCCCTCATTGTTTTCCTCACACCGTGTCGCCGCGGTAACGAGAGCTGAGAGCCAAAGGCAACAGAAAAGGGAGAAAGAAAGAGAGAAGAAACAGAGCAATAAGTCAGTCATGGGACCTGCGTCTGTGGTGCTGAAGGAAACCTAGAACAAGGCAGGGACTTCAACGCCCAGAAGATTAGAAACTACCAATGCAACTCTTATATCCAGTTTTCTCCCTGTCTGTCAATTTATATTATATATACTGTTACACGTATAATAACAGCCATATTATTATTACTATGTGTTATTATGATTCCTCAGAGTGGAATGTGACTTTCAGCAGGAATGCAGAGATACACTGTCTCTGGTATGATAGAGGCCTCCTACTCTCTCTCTCTCTCTCCAGGAGATGGTACTGATTATGGGTAAATGGAGCGTTCACATACTTCTGCCGAATGTTATTTGTCCGCTGCGCTCCTCTGAATAAAGTTTAGTTTGAGTGAGACCTACTGATGTAACGGTGGCAGATGTACTACCTATGGTTGATGTTGGGGGGTGTATGGGAGATGGGAGTGTCTATGATGGGAGGAGATAAGATAGCCCTAGTGTCATTCAGCTGCTTGTTTCTTGGCATGTCTGTGTGTCTGTGTGTCTGTGCGTCTGTGTGTCTGTGTGTCTGTGCGTCTGTGTGTCTGTGTGTCTGTGCGTCTGTGCGTCTGTGTGTCTGTGTGTCTGTGCGTGTAGGTATCAATGACTATGTAATGTATGAGTATGTGTGCGTGTCAGTTCTCTGAACCTATAAGGATGCCTAGTCAGTCTCTGTCACACACCGACACAGGTTCCATTCATATGGGTCGGGTAGAGTAGATCGCTGTCTCTCTGCCTTTT
>NC_074696.1:14730201-14782701 GCF_029448725.1 Salvelinus fontinalis
ACACACTCCAGAGGGAGGAGAGGTCACAGAACAACACACTCCAGAGGGAGGAGAGGTCACGGAACAACACACTCCAGAGGGAGGAGAGGTCACGGAACAACACACTCCAGAGGGAGGAGAAGTCATGGAACAACACACTCCAGAGGGAGGAGAGGTCACAGAACAACACAATCCAGAGGGAGGAGAGGTCACGGAACAACACACTCCAGAGGGAGGAGAGGTCACAGAACAACACACTCCAGAGTGAGGAGAGGTCATGAAACAACACACTCCAGAGGGAGGAGAGGTCACGGAACAACACACTCCAGAGGGAGGAGAGGTCATGGAACAACACACTCCAGATGGAGGAGAGGTCACAGAACAACACACTCCAGATGGGAGGAGAGGTCACGGAACAACACACTCCAGAGGGAGGAGAGGTCACGGAACAACACACTCCAGATGGGAGGAGAGGTCATGTAACAACACACTCCAGATGGAGGAGAGGTCACGGAACAACACACTCCAGAGGGAGGAGAGGTCACGGAACAACACACTCCAGAGGGAGGAGAGGTCACAGAACAACACACTCCAGAGGGAGGAGAGGTCACGGAACAACACACTCCAGAGGGAGGAGAGGTCACAGAACAACACACTCCAGATGGGAGGAGAGGTCACGGAACAACACACTCCAGAGGGAGGAGAGGTCACGGAACAACACACTCCAGAGGGAGGAGAGGTCATAGAACAACACACTCCAGAGGGAGGAGAGGTCACGGAACAACACACTCCAGAGGGAGGAGAGGTCATAGAACAACACACTCCAGAGGGAGGAGAGGTCACGGAACAACACACTCCAGAGGGAGGAGAGGTCACGGAACAACACACTCCAGATGGGAGGAGAGGTCACGGAACAACACACTCCAGAGGGAGGAGAGGTCACAGAACAACACACTCCAGATGGGAGGAGAGGTCACGGAACAACACACTCCAGAGGGAGGAGAGGTCACGGAACAACACACTCCAGAGGGAGGAGAAGTCATGAAACAACACACTCCAGAGGGAGGAGAGGTCACGGAACAACACACTCCAGATGGGAGGAGAGGTCACGGAACAACACACTCCAGAGGGAGGAGAAGTCATGGAACAACACACTCCAGAGGGAGGAGAGGTCACGGAACAACACACTCCAGAGGGAGGAGAGGTCATGGAACAACACACTCCAGATGGGAGGAGAGGTCATGTAACAACACACTCCAGAGGGAGGAGAGGTCACGGAACAACACACTCCAGAGGGAGGAGAGGTCATGGAACAACACACTCCAGAGGGAGGAGAGGTCACGGAACAACACACTCCAGATGGGAGGAGAGGTCATGTAACAACACACTCCAGAGGGAGGAGAGGTCACGGAACAACACACTCCAGAGGGAGGAGAGGTCACGGAACAACACACTCCAGAGGGAGGAGAGGTCACAGAACAACACACTCCAGAGGGAGGAGAGGTCACAGAACAACACACTCCAGGTGGGAGGAGAGGTCACAGAACAACACACTCCAGAGGGAGGAGAGGTCACAGAACAACACACTCCAGATGGGAGGAGAGGGGAGATATATTTTGCTCTCCTACTCTCATCCTCACTTGCGAGTAAAGGATACACTCTTTGATGATTATAGCTATTTATTTATTATATCTCTCTCTCTTTCTGTGTTTCTCTCCATATCCCTCATTCTCTCTCTCCCTCTCCCTCATTCTCTCTGTCTCTCTCATTCTCTCTCTCTCTCTGTCTCTCTCATACTTTCTCTCTCTGTCTCTCTCATTCTCTCTCTCTCTCTCTCTCTCTTTCTGTATTTCTCTCCATATCCCTCATTCTCGCTCTCTCTGTATCTCTCTCTCTCTCTCTCTCTCCGTCTCTCTTATTCTCTCTCTCTTTCTGTATTTCTCTCCATTTCCAACTCTCTCTCTCTCTAAATTCAATTAAATTCCAAGGGATTTATTGGCAATGGAAACATATGTTTACATTGCGAAAGCAAGTGAACTAGATAATAAACAAAAGTGAAATAAACAATACAAAATGAACAGTAAACATTACACTCACAGAAGTTCCAAAATAATATTTCAAATGTCATATTATGTCTAAATACAGTGTTGTAATGATGTGCAAATAGTTAAAGTACAAAAGGGAAAATAAATGAACATAAATATAGGTTGTATTTAAAATGGTGTTTGTTCTTCACTGGTTGCCCTTTTTCTTGTGGCAACAGGACACAAATCTTGCTGCTGTGATTGCACTGTGGTATTTCACCCATTTAATATGAGAGTTTATCACAGTTGGATTTGTTTTCGAATTCTTTGTGGATCTGTGTAATCTGAGGGAAATATGTGTCTCTAATATGGTCATACATTTGGCAGGAGGTTAGGAAGTGCAGCTCAGTTTCCAACTCATTTTGTGGGCAGTGTGCACATAGCCTGTCTTCTCCTGAGAGCCAGGTCTGCCTAAGGCGGCCTTTCTCAATAGCAAGGCTATGCTCAGTCTGTACATAGTCTGAGCATAGCCTTGAGCCTGTACATAGTCAAAGATTACCTAATTTTGGGTCAGTCACAGTGATCAGGTATTCTGCCACTGTGTGCTCTCTGTTTAGGGCCAAATATCATTCTAGTTTGCTCAGTTTTTTGGTCACTTCTTTCCAATATGTCAGTCAAGTAATTATCTTTTTGTTTTCTTATGATTTGGTTGGGTCTAATTGTGTCCCTCCCTCCCTCCCTCCCTCCCTCCCTCCCTCCCTCCCTCCCTCCCTCCCTCCCTCCCTCCCTCCCTCCCTCATCTATCTATCTATCTATCTATCTATCTATCTATCTATCTATCTATCTATCTATCTATCTGTCGCTCTCTTGCTCTCTCGCTCTCTACCTCTCTCCCCCCTCTATCTCTCTCTCGTTCTGTATTTCTCTCCATGTCCCTCGCTCTCCTGATCTTGCTACGCTTTTCTGTCTCTCGTCACTGCGGCTGGACGGAGGAGATTTTTTCCGTTCCGTTGGCAGGAGGGGGAGAAGGCGAGATGGGGGGAGAGAGAGAGAGAGAGAGAGAGTGATGGGGAGGCTTGGCAAAGTGGTATTATTCTCCTCAACCTCTCCATTGACTCTGTCAGCAGCCTCTCGATCCCAAATTGCAACCTTTTCCCTATTTAGTGCACTACCTCCTGTAATATAGCACACTACTTGCGCAATACTCCCTCATTATAGCGCACTACAAGTCCCATTTGGGACTTGGCTCAGGGCTTCTAACAGGCCTGACAACATGTCCTGCAACACAATCAAACAACTCTTATCTAGCAGCACATGCTGACAGCCTGGTGCCAGAGAGAAATGAGGGGTTCGGGGGGTAGATGTGGAGGGCCCAGAGAGAAAGGAAGGGGGGTAGATGGTGGAAGGCCCAGAGAGAAAGGAAGGGGGGTAGATGGTGGAGGGCCCAGAGAGAGGGAGAGGAGTGGGTAGATGGTGGAGGGCCCAGAGAGATGGAGAGGAGGGGGTAGCTGGTGGAGTGCCCAGAGAGAAAGGAAGGGGGGTAGATGGTGGAGGGCCCAGAGAGAGGGAGAGGAGTGGGTAGATGGTGGAGGGCCCAGAGAGAAAAGAAGGGGGGTAGATGGTGGAGGGCCCAGAGAGATGGAGAGGAGGGGGGAGCTGGTGGAGGGCCCAGAGAGATGGAGAGGAGGGGGTAGCTGGTGGAGGGCCCAGAGAGAAAGGAAGGGGGGTAGATGGTGGAGGGCCCAGAGAGAAAGGAAGGGGGGTAGATGGTGGAGGGCCCAGAGAGAGGGAGAGGGGGGTAGATGGTGGAAGGCCCAGAGAGATGGAGAGGAGGGGGGGGGGCTTATTGCATACAGTTGTGGGAGTTACGTGGGGGGGGTGGCTTATTGCATACAGTTGTGGGAGTTATGGGGTGAGGGGCTTATTGCATACAGTTGTGGGAGTTACGTGGGGGGGTGGCTTATTGCATACAGTTGAGGGAGTTAAGGGGGGGATGGCTTATTGCATACAGTTGAGGGAGTTAAGGGGGGGGGTGGCTTATTGCATACAGTTGTGGGAGTTAAGGGGGGGGGGTGGCTTATTGCATACAGTTGAGGGAGTTAAGGGGGGGTGGCTTATTGCATACAGTTGAGGGAGTTAAGGGGGGGGGGGGCTTATTGCATACAGTTGTGGGAGTTAAGGGGGGGTGGCTTATTGCATACAGTTGTGGGAGTTAAGGGGGGGCTTATTGCATACAGTTGAGGGAGTTAAGGGGGGGGGCTTATTGCATACAGTTGTAGGAGTTAAGGGGGGGCTTATTGCATACAGTTGAGGGAGTTAAGGGGGGGATGGCTTATTGCATACAGTTGAGGGAGTTAAGGGGGGGGGGGCTTATTGCATACAGTTGAGGGAGTTAAGGGGGGGGGGCTTATTGCATACAGTTGAGGGAGTTAAGGGGGGGTGGCTTATTGCATACAGTTGAGGGAGTTAAGGGGGGGGGGGCTTATTGCATACAGTTGTGGGAGTTAAGGGGGGTGGCTTATTGCATACAGTTGAGGGAGTTAAGGGGGGGGGGGCTTATTGCATACAGTTGAGGGAGTTAAGGGGGGTGGCTTATTGCATACAGTTGAGGGAGTTAAGGGGGGGGGGCTTATTGCATACAGTTGAGGGAGTTAGGTGGGGGGGGGTGGCTTATTGCATACAGTTGAGGGTGATGGGGGCGGGAATACAGCATACTCATGAGAGTTTTCATTCACTCATCCATCCATCCCTATATCTCTGAATGCAGACAATATTTCACTGTCTAGTGAAGGAGTCAGTGAACTCTCTCTTAATTCCCTGTAAAATTCAAGCAATAATGATCTTGAAGAGGTCCGTCCTATTGGCCACTTGACCAACTTCTCAAATTACAGATGATACTTTTCATCCAGTTATTGGCTTCAGACAGACCAAATAAATGTCCCCTATTGGATCATACGGCTTCAGACAAGACCAAATAAATGTCCCCTATTGGATCATACGGCTTCAGACAAGACCAAATAAATGTCCCCTATTGGATCATACGGCTTCAGACAAGACCAAATAAATGTCCCCTATTGGATCATACGGCTTCAGACACGACCAAATAAATGTCCCCTATTGGATCATACGGCTTCAGATAAGACCAAATAAATGTCCCCTATTGGATCATAAGGCTTCAGACAAGACCAAATAAATGTCCCCTATTGGATCATACGGCTTCAGACAAGACCAAATAAATGTCCCCTATTGGATCATACGGCTTCAGACAAGACCAAATAAATGTCCCCTATTGGATCATACGGCTTCAGACAAGACCAAATAAATGTCCCCTATTGGATCATACGGCTTCAGACAAGACCAAATAAATGTCCCCTATTGGATCACATGGCTTCAGACAAGACCAAATAAATGTCCCCTATTGGATCATACGGCTTCAGATAAGACCAAATAAATGTCCCCTATTGGATCATACGGCTTCAGACAAGACCAAATAAATGTCCCCTATTGGATCATACGGCTTCAGACAAGACCAAATAAATGTCCCCTATTGGATCATACGGCTTCAGACAAGACCAAATAAATGTCCCCTATTGGATCATACGGCTTCAGACAAGACCAAATAAATGTCCCCTATTGGATCATACGGCTTCAGACAAGACCAAATAAATGTCCCCTATTGGATCATACAGTGTTTCAAGGGTGCAGAGTTTTCGATGCCTGAACTAGGATCTGTTTCTACAACCAAGGCATGGAGACGAGTCAACCAATTCTTCAGAGGACAATGTTCGGCTGGAATTACTACGGGTGGCAGAGTTTTTAAGACCCTATCTCACGTTTTCCGAAACAATCCAAAAGGAACAAATTGGGGAAAAACCTCGGCGTTAGCACAACTGTCGTTCCGATTTAACGAGATGAGACGTTTAGGGCTTCTCCGGAGAAGGGGAGATTTCCGTGTTTGAATATCGCTTCCAGGGAGGCATATCTTGCCGTGAGAGTTCCCTGAGATTCCCAAGTTAGCGTGTGATGAACTCAGGTCTGCTCGTCTCTTGGAAAGAGATGGACAACAAGGCAGGGTTGGAGTAAGGGATTCGTAGTAGAAGCTGAGAGACAGATATAGACAATTAGAATATGGTTTGTGTAGAGTTTTACCTCTACCCGTGTTCAACAACGGAGCTGACTGTTGGACGGAGGCGGACTTAAAGGAGGACGGGGATTTTATGTCTTTTTAAGTGTGTGTTTATCATGTGTATTTGTCTGATTCTGTTGACTCTCATTGCTCTCTTGATCATCGTCTGGCAGTGAATCCATCTGATGTTTCCAAGACTGGAGCTAAACAACAGAGTCCCATCAACTCCTCAGGGGTCAAATCCTTTATATAAACAACAGAGTCCCATCAACTCCTCAGGGGTCATATCCTTTATATAAACAACAGAGTCTCATCAACTCCTCAGGGGTCATATCCTTTATATAAACAACAGAGTCCCATCAACTCCTCAGGGGTCATATCCTTTATATAAACAACAGAGTCTCATCAACTCCTCAGGGGTCATATCCTTTATATAAACAACAGAGTCCCATCAACTCCTCAGGGGTCATATCCTTTATATAAACAACAGAGTCTCATCAACTCCTCAGGGGTCATATCCTTTATATAAACAACAGAGTCCCATCAACTCCTCAGGGGTCATATCCTTTATATAAACAACAGAGTCTCATCAACTCCTCAGGGGTCATATCCTTTATATAAACAACAGAGTCCCATCAACTCCTCAGGGGTCATATCCTTTATATAAACAACAGAGTCTCATCAACTCCTCAGGGGTCATATCCTTTATATAAACAACAGAGTCCCATCAACTCCTCAGGGGTCATATCCTTTATATAAACAACAGAGTCTCATCAACTCCTCAGGGGTCATATCCTTTATATAAACAACAGAGTCCCATCAACTCCTCAGGGGTCATATCCTTTATATAAACAACAGAGTCCCATCAACTCCTCAGGGGTCATATCCTTTATATAAACAACAGAGTCCCATCAACTCCTCAGGGGTCATATCCTTTATATAAACAACAGAGTCCCATCAACTCCTCAGGGGTCATATCCTTTATATAAACAACAGAGTCCCATCAACTCCTCAGGGGTCATATCCTTTATATAAACAACAGAGTCCCATCAACTCCTCAGGGGTCATATCCATTATATAAAACTGAACCTCACCCCCTTTTCGTCTTATTATAGATTTAGTACAAAGGCCACGGTGTTATTCTCTCCATGTCAAGTGTGGAGGAAGTAGAGTTCGCTCTCTGATGAATGGGTCAATATTGAATAAGAGTTGGAAATAAGTCTTCTGGGGGCATTTTTAAAAGCCTGAACCATGTTATTGTTCTAGTCTGAGCTTGCTTTAGCTGAGTGTAGGTGTGTGTAGGTGTGTGTAAGTGTGTGTGTGAGAAGGAGACTGGAGGGAGACTGGGGTCATTGTGGTGTTACGGGTCCCCTTAGAGGGATGTATTAAAAAGCCTTTTACACACAGCTCTGGATTTGAGAAGGAAATGGCTGTTAAGTGCTTGATACACATACACAAGCACGAACGTACATGCACACTCACGCTCGCACGCACGCTCACTCACACACACGCATGCACGCGTGCGCGCACACACACACACACACACACACACATATACAGACACACACACACACACTCTCTCCTTCCTCGCCTGTGGCTGTTTAACACTAGTGATGACTTAGGTCTGTTCTAGTCTGTTCTGGAGAGACTAGGGTTGGGACTGTTCTAGTCTGTTCTGGAGAGACTAGGGTTGGGTCTGTTCTAGTCTGTTCTGGAGAGACTAGGGTTGGGTTTGTTCTAGTCTGTTCTGGAGAGACTAGGGTTGGGTCTGTTCTAGTCTGTCCTGGAGAGACTAGGGTTGGGTCTGTTCTAGTCTGTTCTGGAGACACTTGGGTTGTGTCTGTTCTAGTCTGTTCTGGAGAGACTAGGGTTGGGACTGTTCTAGTCTGTTCTGGAGAGACTAGGGTTGGGTCTGTTCTAGTCTGTTCTGGAGAGACTAGGGTTGGGTCTGTTCTAGTCTGTTCTGGAGAGACTAGGGTTGGACTGTTCTAGTCTGTTCTGGAGAGACTAGGGTTGGGTCTGTTCTAGTCTGTTCTGGAGAGACTAGGGTTGGGTCTGTTCTAGTCTGTTCTGGAGAGACTAGGGTTGGGTCTGTTCTAGTCTGTTCTGGAGAGACTAGGGTTGGGTTTGTTCTAGTCTGTTCTGGAGAGACTAGGGTTGGGTCTGTTCGAGTCTGTCCTGGAGAGACTATGGTTGGGTCTGTTCTAGTCTGTTCTGGAGAGACTTGGGTTGGGTCTGTTCGAGTCTGTTCTGGAGAGACTAGAGTTGGGACTGTTCTAGTCTGTTCTGGAGAGACTAGGGTTGGGTCTGTTCTAGTCTGTTCTGGAGAGACTAGGGTTGGGTCTGTTCTAGTCTGTTCTGGAGAGACTAGGGTTGGGACTGTTCTAGTCTGTTCTGGAGAGACTAGGGTTGGGTCTGTTCTAGTCTGTTCTGGAGAGACTAGGGTTGGGTCTGTTCTAGTCTGTTCTGGAGAGACTAGGGTTGGGTCTGTTCTAGTCTGTTCTGGAGAGACTAGGGTTGGGTCTGTTCTAGTCTGTTCTGGAGAGACTAGGGTTGGGTCTGTTCTAGTCTGTTCTGGAGAGACTAGGGTTGGGTCTGTTCTAGTCTGTTCTGGAGAGACTAGGGTTGGGTCTGTTCTAGTCTGTCCTGGAGAGACTAGGGTTGGGTCTGTTCTAGTTTGTTCTGGAGAGACTAGGGTTGGGTCTGTTCTAGTCTGTTCTGGAGAGACTAGGGTTGGGTCTGTTCTAGTCTGTTCTGGAGAGACTAGGGTTGGGTCTGTTCTAGTCTGTTCTGGAGAGACTAGGGTTGGGTCTGTTCTAGTCTGTTCTGGAGAGACTAGGGTTGGGTCTGTTCTAGTCTGTTCTGGAGAGACTAGGGTTGGGTCTGTTCTAGTCTGTTCTGGAGAGACTAGGGTTGGGACTGTTCTAGTCTGTTCTGGATAGACTAGGGTTGGGTCTGTTCTAGTCTGTTCTGGAGAGACTAGGGTTGGGTCTGTTCTAGTCTGTTCTGGAGAGACTAGGGTTGGGACTGTTCTAGTCTGTTCTGGAGAGACTGGGGTTGGGTCTGTTCTAGTCTGTTCTGGAGAGACTAGGGTTGGGTCTGTTCTAGTCTGTTCTGGAGAGACTAGGGTTGGGTCTGTTCTAGTCTGTTCTGGAGAGACTAGGGTTGGGTCTGTTCTAGTCTGTTCTGGAGAGACTAGGGTTGGGTCTGTTCTAGTCTGTTCTGGAGAAACTAGGGTTGGGTCTGTTCTAGTCTGTTCTGGAGAGACTAGGGTTGGGTCTGTTCTAGTCTGTTCTGGAGAGACTAGGGTTGGGTCTGTTCTAGTCTGTTCTGGAGAGACTAGGGTTGGGTCTGTTCTAGTCTGTTCTGGAGAGACTAGGGTTGGGTCTGTTCTAGTCTGTTCTGGAGAGACTAGGGTTGGGTCTGTTCTAGTCTGTTCTGGAGAGACTAGGGTTGGGTCTGTTCTAGTCTGTTCTGGAGAGACTAGGGTTTGGTCTGTTCTAGTCTGTTCTGGAGAGACTAGGGTTGGGTCTGTTCTAGTCTGTTCTGGAGAGACTAGGATTGGGTCTGTTCTAGTCTGTTCTGGAGAGACTAGGGTTGGGTCTGTTCTAGTCTGTTCTGGAGAGACTAGGGTTGGGTCTGTTCTAGTCTGTTCTGGAGATACTAGGGTTGGGTCTGTTCTAGTCTGTTCTGGAGAGACTAGGGTTGGGACTGTTCTAGTCTGTTCTGGAGAGACTAGGGTTGGGTCTGTTCTAGTCTGTTCTGGAGAGACTAGGGTTGGGTCTGTTCTAGTCTGTTCTGGAGAGACTAGGGTTGGGTCTGTTCTAGTCTGTTCTGGAGAGACTAGGGTTGGGTCTGTTCTAGTCTGTTCTGGAGAGACTAGGGTTGGGTCTGTTCTAGTCTGTTCTGGAGAGACAAGGGTTGGGTCTGTTCTAGTCTGTTCTGGAGAGACTAGGGTTGGGACTGTTCTAGTCTGTTCTGGAGAGACTAGGGTTGGGTCTGTTCTAGTCTGTTCTGGAGAGACTAGGGTTGGGTTTGTTCTAGTCTGTTCTGGAGAGACTAGGGTTGGGTCTGTTCTAGTCTGTTCTGGAAAGACTAGGGTTGGGTCTGTTCTAGTCTGTTCTGGAGAGACTAGGGTTGGGTCTGTTCTAGTCTGTTCTGGAGAGACTAGGGTTAGGTTTGTTCTAGTCTGTTCTGGAGAGACTAGGGTTGGGTCTGTTCTAGTCTGTTCTGGAGAGACTAGGGTTGGGACTGTTCTAGTCTGTTCTGGAGAGACTAGGGTTGCTTTTACTGAAAGGTTTGGAGATGTTGTCATGGAGTGGACTCAGATCAGGATTTCTCACCCGTCATTGACATCAGAATACCGTATGAAAGAAAAGGACCTACAAGACAAGGAAATAAACCATGGGTAGTCTGACTAAGATATAAAGGACTGGCTGTTCTCTCTATTTCCTGTCAACATTTTTATTTATTTATTTTCATTACACATTTGCCTCAAGGAAATGTAACCATATGACTACCAATACAAACTATATTCGGCAGCTGCATGCAGCAAATACAAAATGTGTCTCGTGGAACTTTGTCTTTCTAGAGGTGACCAATCACATCGTACTTTGTTGACCTCATATTAAGTCCCTGACCTCACCAGGAAATGCCTCCTGGGTTGTGTTCCAAATAGCAATATATTCCCTTTATTGTGCAATACAGGTAGCCTAGTGGTTAGAGCGTTGAGCCAGTAACCGAAAGGTTGCTGGATCGAATCCCTGAGCTGACAAGGTAAGAAATCTGTCGTTCGGTCCCCGAACAAGGCAGTTAACCCACTGTGCCCTGGTAGGATGTCATTGTAAATAAGAATGTGTTCTTATCTGACTTACTGTACCTATTTAAATAAAGGTTAAATCGAAAATATTTAAAGTAGTGCACTCTAAAGGGAATAGGGCTCTGATCAAAAGTTGTGCACTATGAAGGGAATAGGGCTCTGATCAAAAGTAGTGCACTATATAGGGAATAGGGTGGCATTTGAGATGCACACCTGGCGTCAGCCTCCTCTTACACAGAGGGTCCCTGGTGCACACGGTTCACTGTGAACGAATTGGTCTGCACACAAACATGGACATCCCTGGGCTTGCCAGAGTCAACATGTGGTTTGACTTGGCCTAACAAGGAGCGATTAGGGGTGGAATTACCTGTTGTGTGGGAATTTATGGAAGGGTATGGTGGTTCTCCACCGCACCTGCTGTCTCTAACTCTGAATGATCGGCTATGAAAAGCCAACTGACATTTACTCCTGAGGTGCTGACCTGTTGCATCCTCTACAACCACTGTGATTATTGTTATTTGATCCAGCTGGTCATCTATGAACATCTTGGCCATGTACTGTTATAATCTCCACCCGGCACAGCCAGAAGAGGACTGGCCACCAGAGCCTGGTTCCTCTCTAGGTTTCTTCCTAGGTCCCTGTCTTTCTAGAGAGTTTTTCCAAGCCAACGTGCTTCTACATCTGCATTGCTTTCTGTTTGGGGTTTTAGACTGGGTTTCTGTACAGCACTTTGTGACGTCGGCTGATGTAAAAAGGGCTTTGTAAATACATTTGATTGATTGATGGTTCAAGACCAGAACCTCAACAAGGCTTCTCTGGACCAGTCCAGAAGCTAGGCAGCAGCACAGTCCTAGACATCCTTAAAGCTGCACTATGCAGAATTCACTCCACCATTCCCCGGTTGACAAAACTCTAATAGTTTGCCTAATTTTCAGTTTATGACCAAATAAACTCGTACAACGCTGAGAATCATTGTACCATCTAAACCACTGTGAAATATATTTTCAATAACCCAAAATGTTTTATTTTCAGCTGTTTGAAGCTGGTGTACAAAACCTAAAGTAAAAGACGCAAAAATGAAACTGAAGCACAGGAAGCATATTAAGACAGATCTATAACTCACATATCTATGTGAACTTGGTCGTGTTGCCCATAATTGTGGCAAGTAGGTGATGAATGGAATTAATTTCAATGGGCCAAACCAACTCTACTATATCAATGAGGGTTACTATAGACCAAACCAGTTCTACTATATCAATGAGGGTTACTATAGACCAAACCAACTCTACTATATCAATGAGGGTTACTATAGACCAAACCAACTCTACTATATAAATGAGGGTTACTATAGACCAAACCAGTTCCACTATATCAATGAGGATTACTATAGACCAAACCAACTCTACTATATCAATGAGGGTTACCATAGACCAAACCAACTCTACTATATCAATGAGGGTTACTATAGACCAAACCAGTTCTACTATATCAATGAGGATTACTATAGACCAAACCAATTCTACTATATCAATGAGGGTTACTATAGACCAAACCAGTTCCACTATATCAATGAGGGTTACTATAGACCAAACCAACTCTACTATATCAATGAGAGTTACTATAGACCAAACCAACTCTACTATATCAATGAGGGTTACTATAGACCAAACCAGTTCTACTATATCAATGAGGGTTACTATAGACCAAACCAACTCTACTATATCATTGAGGGTTACTATAGACCAAACCAGTTCCACTATATCAATGAGGATTACTATAGACCAAAACAGTTCTACTATATCAATGAGGGTTACTATAGACCAAACCAACTCTACTATATCAATGAGGGTTACTATAGACCAAACCAACTCTACTATATCAATGAGGGTTACTATAGACCAAACCAACTCTACTATATCAATGAGAGTTACTATAGACCAAACCAACTCTACTATATCAATGAGGGTTACTATAGACCAAACCAACTCTACTATATCAATGAGGGTTACTATAGACCAAACCAACTCTACTATATCAATGAGGGTTACTATAGACCAAACCAGTTCTACTATATCAATGAGGGTTACTATAGACCAAACCAACTCTACTATATCAATGAGGGTTACTATAGACCAAACCAACTCTACTATATCAATGAGGGTTACTATAGACCAAACCAACTCTACTATATCAATGAGGGTTACTATAGACCAAACCAACTCTACTATATCAATTAGGGTTACTATAGACCAAACCAACTCCACTATATCAATGAGGGTTACTATAGACCAAACCAGTTCTACTATATCAATGAGGGTTACTATAGACCAAACCAGTTCTACTATATCAATGAGGGTTACTATAGACCAAACCAGTTCTACTATATCAATGAGGGTTACTATAGACCAAACCAACTCTACTATATCAATGAGGGTTACTATAGACCAAACCAGTTCTACTATATCAATGAGGGTTACTATAGACCAAACCAACTCTACTATATCAATGAGGGTTACTATAGACCAAACCAATTCTACTATATCAATGAGGGTTACTATAGACCAAACCAACTCTACTATATCAATGAGAGTTACTATAGACCAAACCAACTCTACTATATCAATGAGGGTTACTATAGACCAAACCAATTCTACTATATCAATGAGGGTTACTATAGACCAAACCAACTCTACTATATCAATGAGGGTTACTATAGACCAAACCAATTCTACTATATCAATGAGGGTTACTATAGACCAAACCAACTCTACTATATCAATGAGGGTTACTATAGACCAAACCAGTTCTACTATATCAATGAGGGTTACTATAGACCAAACCAACTCTACTATATCAATGAGGGTTACTATAGACCAAACCAATTCTACTATATCAATGAGGGTTACTATAGACCAAACCAACTCTACTATATCAATGAGGGTTACTATAGACCAAACCAACTCTACTATATCAATGAGGGTTACTATAGACCAAACCAACTCTACTATATTAATGAGGGTTACTATAGACCAAACCAACTCTACTATATCATCGAGGGTTACTAAAGACTTGACAAAGAGCTCATACAATTCAAACAGTTGAGTGTCATACGGCCTCTATGATTGGTGTCACAGGAGGTTGATGGCACCTTAAATTGGGGTGGACGGGCTCATGATAATTGCTGGAGCGGAATGAGTGCAATGGTTTCAAATACATGAAACACATTCCATTTGCTCTGTTCCGGCTATTATCATGAGCCGTCCTCCCCTCAGCAGCCTCCTGTGGTTGGTGTATTGACATCTCTAGCCATAACATTGACCATGATAGAACTATGACCGGTAAACCAAATCTGCTACACCAATAAGGGTTACTAAAGGCTGGGCACATATGGTTCTGTAGTTGGTGTATTGAGAGCACCTGAGGTCTAGGTCTTTTTTGAGAATGTGTACCAGGCAGGGCAGTCTCTCTCTCTCATCTGAGGTTCCAGAAAGTCCTGGCGTTAGTTCCTAATTAATCCTCTCTGTACAGAATGTCAGCACTTTGAGCAACATGTGTTTCATAACGCTCCCTCCATTTCAGGCACGGGTTCAAATACTATTTAAAATCTTTCAAATGCTTTGACCGTTTGCTTTAGCCTGCCTGGCGTGCCAGATTGGCAGGATTTGCAGTTTTGAGATTGTTCTATTGGTCTATTCAGCCAGGCAAGCTCAATCGTTCACAGATAAAGTATTTACAACGATTTTGAATCGTATTTGAACCCAGTTCTGCTCTTTTCAGAGGTTTTAGGCACCGAGCTGTCCAGCCAGTCGTTCGTTCAACTCTAATCATTTCCTGTAATCAGGGACCAGAAAGAAAGACTAGAAGAAGAAAAAAGAAAGAGAGAAAAATGTTGTGTTCCCTCCCATTTCTGTCTGTCACGGTGTGTAAACCTTGGTTTCCTGTGCAGATCTAAACTAGTGTGTGTGTGTGTTTGCATGTGTGCGAGTGAGTGACTTTTTCTGTGTGAGTGTGTGTGTGTGTGTGCCCGTGCTCATGCACATGCGTGTGTAGCCGTAACATAAGGTTTCTTGTTTCTGTTTATCCCCATAACGTATGCGTTGCCCGCTGGAGTCAGACAGGAGAGGCAATGCAGTTTGGCAGTGATCCTAACAAGCAGAACGACTACTTAAAGTAGTGATAGAAATGTGTTGGCACTGCTTTTCTCTGTACTAAAAGACAGGAAGGATTATTGCATAGTTTATAAATCTTGTAGATAGGAAGTGGAGTATGATTTCACAGCGAATATTGCATTTCTTTATAAGCTTTAACCATCGCTCTCTCACAGTACAGGATATTGCTCATGGTTCTGGTGGAGGTTGTGTCTTCTAAATGAACGGTCCCATGTAGCATCAAACCCTCACCAGTACAATGCTCTCTGTCTGTCTGTCTGTCTGTCTGTCTGTCTGTCTGTCTGTCTGTCTGTCTGTCTGTCTGTCTGTCTGTCTGTCTGTCTGTCTGTCTGTCTGTCTGTCTGTCTGTCTGTCTGTCTGTCTGTCTGTCTGTCTGTCTGTCTGTCTGTCTGTCTGTCTGTCTGTCTGTCTGTCTGTCTGTCTGTCTGTCTGTCTGTCTGTCTGTCTGTCTGTCTGTCTGTCTGTCTGTCTGTCTGTCTGTCTGTCTGTCTGTCTGTCTGTCTGTCTGTCTGTCTGTCTGTCTGTCTGTCTGTCTGTCTGTCTGTCTGTCTGTCTGTCTGTCTGTCTGTCTGTCTGTCTGTCTGTCTGTCTGTCTGTCTGCTCTCTCTCTCTCTCTCTCTCTCTCTCTCTCTCTCTCTCTCTCTCTCTCTCTCTCTCTCTCTCTCTCTCTCTCTCTCTCTCCTCTCTCTCTCTCCTCTCTCTCTCTCTCTCTCTCTCTCTCTCTCTCTCTCTCTCTCTCTCTCTCTCTCTCTCTCTCTCTCTCTCTCTCTCTCTCTCTCTCTCTCTCTCTCTCTCTCTCTCTCTCTCTCTCTCTCTCTCTCTCTCTCTCTCTCTCTCTCTCTCTCTCTCTCTCTCTCTCTCTCTCTCTCTCTCTCTCTCTCTCTCTCGCGCTCTCTCGCTCTCTCGCTCGCTCTCTCTCTCTCTCTCTCAAATGGTGCTACATTGCACACTCTCCGACTCAGACTAGAGATGGTGTGTTCCTGTAGGTATAGGGTTAGACCAGAGGTGGCCTGTTCCTCCTTGAACTTCCAGTGTACTGCATGGTGAAATGGCACCAGGAATGAAACTTACAGACAACTGCCACCAGTCTTAACCCAGGGTGGCATAAGAACCCACCTACACAGGCTGTAATTGTAAGTCAAAGTCTTCATCCCCAAGCCCCTGGCCCCCCAAAAGCAGTGTACTGTATAAGAAGAGGGTGTGATTTGGGATACAGAGAAAGACTTACATGACCTTGGCAAAACGTTTAGCGCTCCTCTGATGATAGACTTAGAGTTGAAAGGGGAACATTTCAACATTTCTTCCACCTTACATTATCCATACGCCCAGGTCTGTGAAATGCAATCTCTTCGGGGAAGGATGTTGGTTGGCCAACAAAAACAGCACTTAATTACTCTGCGCTTCGAGTCAATTACCAAGTCAATTACAGCTGCGTTTCATGTGGTTCGCAGATGGTTTTACACTCTCCCTCGCTCTCCATCCTCTTCTTATCCTCTCATTCCCGCTCTCTCTCCTTCTTTCCCTCTGTTTTCATTCCCTGTCTCTGTCCTTCATTCCCTCTCTGTCCTTTGTTCCCTCTTTCAGTTCTTCGTTCCCGCTCTCTCTCCTTCTTTCCCTCTGTTTTCGTTCCCTGTCTCTGGCCAGAGAGCCAGAGAGCCAGAGAGCCAGGAGCCAGAGAGCCAGAGTGCCAGAGTGCCAGAGAGCCAGAGAGTCAGAGAGCCAGGAGCCAGAGAGCCAGGAGCCAGAGAGCCAGAGAGTCAGAGAGTCAGGAGCCTGGAGCCAGAGAGTCAGAGAGCCAGGAGCCTGGAGCCAGAGAGTCAGAGAGCCAGGAGCCAGGAGCCAGGAGCCAGAGAGCCAGAGAGTCAGAGAGTCAGAGAGTCAGAGAGCCAGGAGCCAGAGAGCCAGAGAGCCAGAGAGTCAGAGAGCCAGGAGCCAGAGAGCCAGAGAGTCAGAGAGCCAGGAGCCTGGAGCCAGAGAGCCAGAGAGTCAGAGAGCCAGGAGCCTGGAGCCAGAGAGCCAGGAGCCAGGAGCCAGAGAGTCAGAGAGTCAGAGAGCCAGAGAGCCAGGAGCCAGGAGCCAGAGAGTCAGAGAGCCAGAGAGCCAGAGAGCCAGAGAGCCAGAGAGCCAGAGAGTCAGAGAGCCAGAGAGCCAGAGAGCCAGAGAGCCAGAGAGCCAGAGAGTCAGAGAGTCAGAGAGCCAGGAACCAGAGAGCCAGAGAGTCAGAGAGCCAGAGAGTCAGAGAGCCAGGAACCAGAGAGCCAGAGAGCCAGAGAGCCAGAGAGCCAGAGAGCCAGAGAGCCAGAGAGCCAGAGAGTCAGAGAGTCAGAGAGCCAGGAACCAGAGAGCCAGAGAGCCAGAGAGCCAGAGAGCCAGAGAGCCAGGAGCCAGAGAGCCAGAGAGCTGGGTAAAACCACAGAGAGGAAGCCTTCTAGTGGGTGATAGAGGCAGGAAACCTCAAGTATGGTTTGAGGAAGAAGAGAGAGTAGAGAGACAGAGAGAGAGAAAAGAGTGAGGTAGTGAGTAAAAACAGAGACAGAAAGAGCGAGAAAGAAAGAAGTCGTCTTGGTCTGAGTTTGTATAAGCCATGTGGCTGCTTTGATCCGACCGAGGATTTGAAACGGTGTCAACAGAAACATGCAGAGGCCGTCTGTTTGCTCTGAGACGTAGATCGCTTCACAGTTACAAAGACCCACCGCCGGGCCACTGCCAGGCCACCGCCGGCCCACTACAACCTCTGGGCTCCCACTGTTTGTCTTGTTGGGAATACATAGCCGCAATTCTCAGGTTGCACTCTCAAAATAAAACCTGTAATTAGTTCAGGTATCAAATGAAATATAGTTTTTTTTTTACATCGAAGCACTGGGCTATATCTATCTAACATTTCATATTAGATCTTGTTTTTTGAAGCAGAAGAACACTTTTCAAGGTACTCCTTCCATTTCTAGACCCAATCCTCTGATCAGAAGCAATTTCACTCATTTACATTTTAGTTATTTACCAAACGCTCTTATCCAGAGCGACATACAGGTGCAATTAGAGTCAAGTGCCTTGCTCAAGGGCACATCGACAGATGTTTCACCTAGTCGGCTCTGGGATTCGAACCAGCAACTTTTCGGTTACTGGCGCAACGATCTTAACCAATAGTCTCTCAGGTTGTTTGAGAAGAAGAAAAGGATGAAGATGAGGAGGAGAAAAGAGACAATCCCTCCCTCTCACTCCAACCCCTCTGTCTCACTCCAATCCCTCCCTCTCAATCCAAACCCGCTGTCTCACTCCAATCACTCTGTCTCACTCAAATCTCTCCCTCTCACTCCAATCCCTCTGTCTCACTCCAATCTCTCCCTCTCACTCCAATCCCTCTGTCTCACTCCAATCTCTCCCTCTCACTCCAATCCCTCTGTCTCACTCCAATTCCTCTGTCTCACTCAAATCCATCTGTCTCACTCCAATCCCGATGTCTCACTCTAATCACTCTGTCTAACTCCAATCGCTATGTCTCACTCAAATTCCTCTGTATTACTCCAATCCTTCTGTCTCACTCCAATTCCTATGTCTCACTCAAATTCCTTGGTCTCACTCCAATCTCACTTTCTCACTCCAATCCCTATGTCTCACTCCAATCCCTCCCTCTCACTCCAACCCCTCTGTCTCACTCCAATCCCTCCGTCTCACTCCAAAACCACTGTCTCACTCCAATCACTCTGCCTCACTCAAATCTCTCCCTCTCACTCCAATCCCTCTGTCTCACTCCAATCCCTCCCTCTCACTCCAAACCCGCTGTCTCACTCCAATCACTCTGTCTCACTCAAATCTCTCCCTCTCACTCCAATCCCTCTGTCTCACTCCAATCTCTCCCTCTCACTCCAATCCCTCTGTCTCACTCCAATCCATCTGTCTCACTCCAATCCCGATGTCTCACTCCAATCCCGATGTCTCACTCCAATCACTCTGTCCCACTCCAATCGCTATGTCTCACTCCAATCCCTCTGTCTCACTCCAATCCCTCTGTCTCACTCCAATTCCTATGTCTCACTCAAATTCCTCGGTCTCACTCCAGTCCATCTGTTTCACTCCAATCACTCTGTCTCACTCAAATTCCTCTGTCTCACTCCAATCTCACTTTCTCACTCCAATCCCTCTGTCTCACTCCAATTTCTCTCTCTCACTCCAATCCCTCTGGCTCACTCCAATCCCTCTGTCTCACTCCAATCCCTCTGTCTCACTCCAATTCCTATGTCTCACTCCAATCCCTCTGTCTCACTCAAATCCTTCTGTCTCACTCCAATCTCTCTGTCTCACTCCAATTCCTCTGTCTCACTCCAATCTCTACCTCTCACACCAATCCATCTGTCTCACTCCAATTCCTCTGTCTCACTCCAAATCCCTCTGTCTCACTCCAATTCCTCTGTCTCACTCCAATTCCTCTGTCTCACTCCAAAGAAGGATGATTCTCAATGGTCCTTTGTGTTGTAGAAGGGGAGGCTGAAAAATAGAGGGAGAGAGGGAGAGGGCGTGCCAGATCATTACAGAGATAGGAAGTGTCTTGAACTCTCTCTCTCGGCCATATGACATGATTCAAACCTCATGTTTGCAATCGGGACCCAGACACACACACACACACACACACACACACACACACACACACACCATATTCACCCAAACACACACACACACACACACACACACACACACACACACACACACACACACCTACACATTGACACACACACACACACACACACACACACACACACACACACACACACACACACACACCATATTCACCCAAACACACAAACACACACATTGACACACACACACCTACACATTGACACACGCACACCTACACATTGACACACACACACCTACACATTGACACACGCACACCTACACATTGACACACGCACACCTACACATTGACACACACACACCTACACATTGACACACGCACACCTACACATTGACACACGCACACCTACACATTGACACAAGCACACCTACACATTGACACAAGCACACACACACACCTACACATTGACACACGCACACCTACACATTGACACGCACACCTTCGCATTGACACACACACACACCTACACATTGACACACACACACACATGCAAGCACAGGTATCACACAGAGAGATACCTCAGGGTTTATACTCTACACTCCCTATAGATCATAGGTGTACTGGGTGCGTTCTGGTGGCAGGGAAGTCAGGCGCAGGAGAGGGAACTTGGTATAAACGGAGCAGTTTAATAAATGACAAAAAACTCAGAAAACCAAAATATACAAAAATAATATAAAAGGGTACAAAACCCGTCGCACCCAGAACACGACACCAGAACATGACACCAGAACACGACACCAGAACACGACACCAGAACACGACACCAGAACATGGCACCAGACCACGACAACACCAGAACACCACAACACGACACCACAACACAACACCAGAACATGGCACCAGAACATGACACCAGAACACAACACCAGAACACGACACCACAACACAACACCAGAACATGGCACCAGAACATGACACCAGAACACAACACCAGAACATGGCACCAGAACATGACACCAGAACACAACACCAGAACATGACACCAGAACACGACACCAGAACATGACACCAGAACACAACACCAGAACATGACACCAGAACACAACACCAGAACACCACACCACAACACGACACCAGAACACGACACCAGAACACCACACCAGAACACCACACCACAACACCACACCAGAACCCGACACCAGAACACGGCACCAGAACACGACACCAGAACACGACATCAGAACATGACACCAGAACACGACACCAGAACACGACACCAGAACACCAGAACATGACACCAGAACATGACACCAGAACACAACACCAGAACATGACACCAGAACATGACACCACAACACAACACCAGAACACGACACCAGAACACGACACCAGAACACCAGAACACGACACCAGAACACCAGAACACCACACCAGAACACCACACCGAAACACGACACCAGAACACGACACCAGAACACGACACCAGAACACGACACCAGAACACCAGAACATGACACCAGAACACAACACCAGAACATGGCACCAGAACATGACACCAGAACATGACACCACAACACGACACCAGAACACCAGAACATGACACCACAACACGACACCAGAACACGACACCACAACACGACACCAGAACACGACGCCAGAACACCAGAACATGACACCAGAACACAACACCAGAACATGACACCAGAACACAACACCAGAACATGACACCAGAACATGACACCAGAACACGACACCAGAACACGACACCAGAACATCACACCAGAACATGACATCAGAACATTAATGATCGGCTATGAAAAGCCAACTGAAAATTATTCATGATTATTATTTGACCATGCTTGTCACTTATGAACATTTTTGAACATCTTGGCATAGTTCTGTTATAATCTCCACCCGGCACAGCCAGAAGAGGACTGGCCACCCCTCATAGCCTGGTTCCTCTCTAGGTTTCTTCCTAGGTTTTGGCCTTTCTAGGGAGTTGTTCCTAGCCACCGTGTTTCTACACCTGCATTACTAGCTGTTTGGGGTTTTAGGCTGGGTTTCTGTACAGCACTTCGAGATATTAGCTGATGTACGAAGGGCTATATAAAATAAACTTGATTGATTGATTGATGGCACCAGAACATGACACCAGAACATGGCACCAGAACACGGCACCAGAACATGACACCAGAACATGGCACCAGAACATGGCACCAGAACATGGCACCAGAACACGACACCAGAACACGACACCAGAACACGGCACCAGAACACGGCACCAGAACACAGCACCAGAACATGACACCACAACACGACACAAGAACATGACACCAGAACACGACACCAGTACATGACACCAGAACATGACACCAGAACATGGCACCAGAACACGACACCACAACACGACACCAGAACACGACACCAGAACACCAGAACACGACACCACAACACGACACCACAACACCAGAACACCACACCAGAACACCACACCAAAACACGACACCAGAACACGACACCAGAACACGACACCAGAACACGACACCAGAACATGACACCACAACACGACACCAGAACATGACACCACAACACGACACCAGAACACGACACCACAACACGACACCAGAACACGACACCAGAACACCAGAACATGACACCAGAACACAACACCAGAACATGACACCAGAACACGACACCACAACACGACACCAGAACATGACACCACAACACCAGAACATGACACCAGAACACGACACCACAACACGACACCAGAACACGACACCAGAACACGACACCAGAACACGAAACCAGAACATGACACCAGAACACGACACCAGAACACGACACCAGAACATAACACCAGAACATGACACCAGAACATGACACCAGAACATGACACCACAACACGACACCAGAACACGACACCAGAACACGACACCAGAACACGAAACCAGAACATGACACCAGAACATAACACCAGAACATGACACCAGAACATGACACCAGAACATGACACCAGAACACGACACCAGAACACGGCACCAGAACATGACACCAGAACATGACTAGCACAAAACATACAACAAACAATCACCGACGAAGACATGAGGGGAAACAGAGGGTTAAATACACAACATGTAATTGATGGGATTGGAACCAGGTGTGAAGGAAGACAAGACAAAACCAATGGAAAATGAAAAGTGGATCAGCGATGGCTAGAAGGTCGGTGACGTTGACCGCCGAACGCCACCCGAACAAGGAGAGAGACCAACTTCGGCGGAAGTCGTGACAATAAGACTGCCTTCATTTCGTACGGTATCGTTCAGAGCTATCTCCACGGATTAGGTAGAAGTTGACCCTAACTACACTGACATGGGTCAAATACACTAAATATATAAACGTATGTGGACACCCCTTCAAATTCGTGGATTTGGTTATTTCAGCCACACCCGTTGCTGACAGGTGTATAAAATTGAGCACACAGCCATGCAATCTCCATAGACAAACATTGGCAGTAGAATGGCCTTACTGAAGAGCTCAGTGACTTTCAATGTGGCAATGTCATAGGATGCCACCTTTGCAACAGGTCAGCTTGTCAAATTTCTGCCCTGCTAGAGCTGCTCCGGTCCACTACAAGTGCTGTTATTGTGAAGTGGAAACATGTAGGAGCAACAACGGCTTAGTCAAGAAGTGGTAGGCCACACAAGCTCACAAAAAAGGACCGTAGAGTGCTGAAGCACGTAAGCATCATCTGTCCTCGGTTGCAACACTCATTACCGAGTTCCAAACTTCCTCTGGAAGCAACGTCATCACGAGAACTGTTAGTTTCCATGGCTGAGCAGTTGCACACAAGCCTAAGATCAGCATGCGCAAAGCCAAGCGTTGACAGGAGTGTAAAAATCATGTTCTCTGGAGTAATGAATCACGCTTCACCACCTGGCAGTCCGACAGACAAAGCAGGGTTTGGCAGATGCCAGGAGAATGCTACCTGCCCGAATGCATAGTGCCAACTGTAAAGTTTGGTGGAGGAGGAATAATGGTCTGGGGCTGTTTTTCATGGTTCAGGCTAAGCCCCTTAGTTCCGGTGAAGAGAAGTCAACGCTACAGCATACAATTACATTCTAGACGATTTTGTGCTTCCAACTTTGTGGCAACCATTTGGGGGAGGCCCTTTCCTGTTTTAGCATGACACTGCCCCTGTGCACAAAGCGAGGTCCATTCAGAAATGGTTTGTTGAGATTGGTGTGGAATAACTTGACTGGCCTGCACAGAGCCAGAGGTTTGGGATAGTCTTTAAAAAATGTTTGCTGGATTCTGTCCTGGCAACCTTTGGAATAAGAGGCCAATCCAGGAACAGCAATTAGAGGCAGATCTAGGAACAGCAATTAGAGGCAGATCTAGGAACAGCAATTAGAGGCAGATCTAGGAACAGCAATTCGAGGCAGATCTAGGAACAGCAATTAGAGGCAGATCTAGGAACAGCAATTCGAGGCAGATCTAGGAACAGCAATTAGAGGCAGATCTAGGAACATCAATTAGAGGCAGATCTAGGAACAGCAATTCGAGGCAGATCTAGGAACAGCAATTAGAGACAGATCTAGGAACAGCAATTCGAGGCAGATCTAGGAACAGCAATTAGAGGCAGCTCTAGGAACAGCAATTAGAGGCAGATCTAGGAACATCAATTAGAGGTAGCTCTAGGAAAAGCAATTAGAGGCAGCTCTAGGAACAACAATTAGAGGCAGATCTAGGAACCGCAATTAGAGGCAGATCTAGGAACAATAGTTAGAGGCAGATCTAGGAATAGCAATTAGAGGAAGATCTAGGAACAGCAATTCGAGGCAGATCTTTACGCCCATCCACAACACCCTAGCAAAACCAAAACCTACTTGAAGGTAACAATGCTCACTGTTGCCCCTAGTGACCGATTTCTACTTCATCTCCCAACGTCAATGCTGACTTCTATAACGGGTGACCTGGATGGGTTTCCTACCACTGCTTTTCCAATCAGAGAAAAGAGGAGAAAAAACAAAAAGAGAGAAAGTAATCTAGGGGGAAAATAGTAATGTAGAGGAAAAGTAGTAACGTCGAGGAATGTGCAGCACATCGATTAATCTGCTAATCTAGTCCATGTGACGCTCCCTCCATCTCTACATCCCTCAATCCTCTGTTCTTTCACTGTTCTCAATAAGATTATTCAGAGAAAGAGAAAAAAAACACTGCCTGCAACTCTCTCTCTCTCTCTGAATTGTCCAAATAGTTCTCAGTCCTGCCAGACACAACAGTCCATTTGCAGTTTCTGTCCGTCTGTGAATTCAATTCAGTTTGGCTTGGGGTTTTTTCTTTTCTCTTTCTGCATAGATTTTTAATGGGTAGATAATGAGTCTGTGTCTGTCTGGGGACGATATCTGTCTATTATCCAGACAAGGCCAAGCAGAGAGTTCTTGTCAGGGTCTTTACTTCCGTTTTCTGGTCTGAAAACACACTTGGATTAAGTTGTGTAGACGTACGTCCGCTGACAAGAAACACCCAAGTAAAAACTCAGGTACACACACACACACACACACACACACACACACACACACACACACACACACACACACACACACACACACACACACACACACACACACACACACACACACACACACACACACACACACACCCAAATACACACACTCACACACCCAAATACACACACACTCGGACACACAAATACACACACACACTCAGGCGCAGTGACACATACAAACACACACAGACGCAAATACACACGCATGCCAATACAAACACACACGCACACACACACAAATACATTGTATGCATGTGGTGCACCATATGTCCATTTCTCTCTCTCTCCTTCATTATGTGTCTGGTATGTGTCAGTAATTAGTCTCAGTCTGCTGCAGAGAGCAGAGGAGGACAGCACATCGTCACACAATGCATTTTTGGTGGCTGAGTGAATACGCGTGGGACAGAGGGACTTGGATAACACCACACAGACTGTCTGTAAGCTTGGAGACGCCTGTTTGTTGCTCAGTCCCTTCCCCTCTGCAGGTGATATCTCTCCCTATTCAGCAATACTAACCCAAAGTCAGGCAAAGGGTTTCCCCTATCTAAGGCCAGGAGTTTCCATGATAATGCTGTTTGACGAGCCAAGTAATGACCTATAAATGCTTGTGAACACTAGAGCCCATAGTTATTCCTGAGGAAGTCAGGAAACCTCCTGGCACAACTCATAGATTTCTCTATGACTTGTTTACCACCTGAGGAACATTGCCACGGTGCGGACGTTTCTCTCCGAGGCTGGTACAGAGAGACTCATCCATGCTTTTATTATACGCAGCCTTGACTACTGTAATGCTCTCCTGTCTGGTCTACACAAAAAAAAGCTATGGGCAACTGTAAAACATACAGAATGCTGCAACATGGGTACTGACCAAGACCAGATAGAGAGAACACATTACACCGGTTTTAAGGTCTCTGTACTGTAAAACACAGCATACTGCAACATGGGTACTGACCAAGACCAGATAGAGAGAACACATTACACCAGTTTTAAGGTCTCTGTACTGTAAAACACAGCATACAGCAACATGGGTACTGACCAAGACCAGACGGAGAACACATTACACCGGTTTTAAGGTCTCTGCACTGTAAAACACAGCATACTGCAACATGGGTACTGACCAAGACCAGACGGAGAGCACACATTACACCGGTTTTAAGGTCTCTGCACTGGCTGCCTGTGAGTTTTAGAATTCATTTGAAGATTCTTCTCTTGGTTTTTAATAAATCAATCCACGATTGTGCACCACAATACATTGCAGACTTGCTTTTGAGTTATGTTCCCAGTAGGTCCCTCAGGTCCTCTGTCACTGGCCTTTTAACTCTCCCAAAGTCTTGGACCAAGAAGCATAGAGAGGCAGCCTTTAGTTTTAATGCCCCAAGCCTCTGCAATAGCCTGCCAGAGAACCTGAGGGGGGCCAAGAGGCATGGAGAGTCAGCCTTTAGTTACTCTGCCCCCAGCCTGTAGTTACTCTGCCCCCAGCCTCTGGAATAGCCTGCCAGAGAACCTGAGGGGACCAAAACTGTGGACATATTTAAAGGAGATCTTAAAACACACCTTTTTAGCTTCGCTTTTCCTTTTTTAGTCTCTCAGTTTCTGTATTTCTGTTTTTATTTTCATTGTTTTTTATTTATGTTTTTTCCTGTGAAGCGCATTGCTTTGCATCCATGTCTGAAATTTGCTGTATAAATAAAGCTTGATTTGATTTGGGAGAAACCCTTATTAATGCTGGCTCACAGTCTATAACTGTTATTAATTCCAGCTCATAGTCTATAACTGTTATTAATGCTAGGTCATAGTCTATAACTGCTATTAATGCTAGCTCACAGTCTATAACTGTTATTAATTCTAGCTCACAGTCTATAACTGTTATTAATTCTAGCTCACAGTCTATAACTGTTATTAATGCTGGCTCATAGTCTATAACTGTTATTAATGATAGCTCACAGTCTATAACTGTTATTAATGCTAGCTCATAGTCTATAACTGTTATTAAATCTAGCTCACAGTCTATAACTGTTATTAATTCTAGGTCATAGTCTATAAATGTTATTAATGCTAGCTCATAGTCTATAACTGTTATTAATGCTAGCTCATAGTCTATAACTGTTATTCATTCTAGATCACAGTCTATAACTGTTATTAATGCTGGCTCATAGTCTATAACTGTTATTCATTCTAGATCACAGTCTATAACTGTTATTAATGCTGGCTCACAGTCTATAACTGTTATTAATGCTAGGTCACAGTCTATAGACACATGGGAATGTGGGTTGAGATGTTATTCCAGATCTGCCCCACAGCCAGGTCAGGCTCTAGACAGCTATCTTAACCCAGCCGCTAAGGATTTGCCCTGAATGAGCACTTCTGAACAGTATCTGTCTACACTAGACTGCCTTTTATTTGCACACGTGTGTTTGCACGATAAGCAAATAGTAGCCATTACCACATGCTGTGTGTGAGAGGCAATCTGTTTTCCCTGTGGCATGGTTAGGGAAGAAAAATCTAGTTGAAAAACAAAGTGCAACCACCACTGTAGGGTGTGTGGTGAGCTTCAGGATAAGGGGGGTGAAAGAAATTTGGCAATGTGCATGGAAACGGGTTTTCAGTGTGTGTACATACACACGCAGACAGAATGGACAGACCCACACACATACACTCCCTCACACTAGTCATTCAAAAAGCATTTTAAGGTCCGTTTATGCCATTCAATAAAACCACAGTCCTCTTATTAGGTAGAGTGAAGGAGCCAGAAAGAGAGGGAGAGAGAAAGTTAGAAAGGGAGAGAGATAGACAAAGTTAGAGTGGGAGAGGAGAGAGAAGGAGAGAGGCAGAGAGAAAGGTAGAGAGGGAGACGGGAGAGAGGGAGAGAGAATGTTAGAGAAGGAGAGGGAAGAGAGGGAGAGAGAGAGTTAGAGAAGGAGAGGGTATAGAGGGAAGAGAAAGTTAGAGAGAGAGAGGGGAGAGTGGGAGAGAGGGGAAGAGAAAAAGGTAGAGAGGGAGAGGGGGAGAGGGGAGAGAGGGGAAGGGAAAAAGGTAGAGAGGGAGAGGGGAGAAAGGGAGAGAGAGAAAAAGTTGGAGAGAGAGAGAGAGAGAGAGAGAGAGAGAAAAAAATTAGAGAGGGAGAGGAGAGAGAGGGAGAGAGGCAGAGAGAAAGTTTGAGAGGGAGAGAGGGAGAGAGGGAGAGAGAACATTAGAGAAGGAGAGGGAAGAGAGGGAGAGAGAAAGTTAGAGAAGGAGAGGGGAGAGACGGAGAGAGAATGTTAGAGAAGGAGAGGGAAGAGAGGGAGAGAGGGGAAGGGAAAAAGGTAGAGAGGGAGAGGGGAGAGAGGGAGAGAGAAAGGTAGAGAGGGAGAAGGGAGTGAGGGAGAGAGGGAGAGAGGGGAGAGAGGGAGAGAGGGAGAGGGAGAGAGAAAGTTAGAGAGACGGAGAGAGGGAGAAAGAGAACATTAGAGAGGGAGAGAGAGAGACAGTTAGAGAGGGAGAGAGAAAGGTAGAGAGGGAGAGGGGAGAAAGGAAGAGAGAGAAAAAGTTGGAGAGAGAGAGAAAAAAAAAGTTAGAGAGGGAGAGAGGCAGAGAGAAAGTTTGAGAGGGAGAGAGGCAGAGTGAAAGTTTGAGAGGGAAAGAGGGAGAGAGAGAATGTTAGAGAAGGAGAGGGGAGAGAGGGAGAGAGAAAGTTAGAGAAGGAGAGGGAAGAGAGGGAGAGAGAAAGTTAGAGAAGGAGATGGGAGAGATGGAGAGAGAACGTTAGAGAAGGAGAGGGAAGAGAGGGAGAGAGAAAGTTAGAGAAGGAGAGGGAAGAGAGGGAGAGAGAAAGTTAGAGAAGGAGAGGGAAGAGAGGGAGAGAGAAAGTTAGAGAAGGAGAGGGAAGAGAGGGAGAGAGAAAGTTAGAGAGGGAGAGAGGCAGAGTGAAAGTTTGAGAGGGAGAGAGGGAGAGAGAGAATGTTAGAGAAGGAGAGGGGAGAGAGGGAGAGAGAAAGTTAGAGAAGGAGAGGGAAGAGAGGGAGAGAGAAAGTTAGAGAAGGAGATGGGTTAGAGGGAGAGAATACATTAGAGAAGGAGAGGGAAGAGAGGGAGAGAGAAAGTTAGAGAAGGAAAGGGGAGAGAGGGAGAGAGCACATTAGAGAAGGAGAGGGAAGAGAGGGAGAGAGAAAGTTAGAGAAGATGAGGATAGAGGGAAGAGAGGGAGAGAGAAAGTTAGAGAAGGAGAGGGAAGTGAGGGAAGAGACAGTTAGAGAGGGAGATGGGAGAGAGGGAGAGAGAGAGAGGGAGAGAGAGGAAAATGCAAATCTCTCTCCATCTCTCTCTTCCTTTCCAACCCACTCCTCAATTTCATCTCACTCTTCCATTTTCTCTCTTTCACTAAACACGTTCTGGTCCAAACCATATGGAGTCATAATAAAGTGACACATCAGGTCGAGTGCTTTCTCAGCAGCGGATGGAACGAGCTGCAACAAACACTCAAACTGCACAGTTTTATCTCCATCTCTTCAATCAAAGACTCAATCATGGACACTCTTACTGACAGTTGTGGCTGCTTTGCATAAAGTATTGTTGTCTCTACCTTCTAGTCCTTTGTGCTGTTGTCTGTGCCCAATAATGTTTGTACCATATTTTGTGCTGCTACCATGTTGTGTTGCTGCCATGTTGTTGCAATGTTGTGTTGCTACCAAGCTGTGTTGTCATGTGTTGCTGCCTTGCTACGTTGTTTGTTGTCTTAGGTTGTGAGTTGTGTTGTTTCTCTTGTCGTGATGTGTGTTTTGTCCCATATTTATTTATATATATATATACTGTGCATATATATATTTGTTTTATATATATCCCCCCCCCCCCCCCCCGACACAGAACAGACACATAGCACAGACACACAGACACACACACACTGACCCCTCTGTGTATAGTAGAGGATTACAGTGTCATTCCGTGCCATGCCACAAGACCTCTAATTTTCTTTGTACAGTATGTTATTGAGATTACACACAAGACTGGGAATGAATCAAGACACACAACACGCTGGGTCACAGATGACACCCTATTCACTATATAGTGTGCTTCTTTTGACCAGAGCCCACAGAGCCCATAGAAAACATAGAGCCCACAGAGCCCATAGAGAACATGGAGCCCACAGAGGACATAGAGAAGAGAGAGAAGAGAGCCCACAGAGGACATAGAGCCCACAGAGGACATAGAGCCCATAGAGGACATAGAGCCCACAGAGGACATAGAGCCCATAGAGAACATAGAGCCCATAGAGAACATAGAGCCCACAGAGGACATAGAGCCCATAGAGAACATAGAGCCCACAGAGGACATAGAGCCCATAGAGGACATAGAGCCCATAGAGAACATAGAGCCCACAGAGGACATAGAGAAGAGAGAGAAGAGAGCCCACAGAGGACATAGAGAACATGGAGCCCACAGAGGACATAGAGAAGAGAGAGAAGAGAGCCCACAGAGGACATAGAGCCCACAGAGGACATAGAGCCCATAGAGGACATAGAGCCCATAGAGGACATAGAGAAGAGAGAAAAGAGAGCCCACAGAGGACATAGAGCCCACAGAGGACATAGAGCCCATAGAGGACATAGAGCCCATAGAGGACATAGAAAACAGAGAACAGAGTCCATAGAGGACATAGAAAACAGAGAACGGAGTCCATAGAGGACATAGAGAAGAGAGAAAAGAGAGCCCACAGTGGACATAGAAAACAGAGAACAGAGAACATAGAGCACATAGAGAACATAGAGAACATAGTGCCCATAGAGAACATAGTGAACATAGAGCCCATAGAGAACACAGAACCCATAGAGAACAGAGAGAACATGGAGCCCATAGAGAACAAAGAGAACAGAGAGAACATAGAGCACACAGAGAACAAAGAGAACAGAGAACAGAGAACATAGAGCCTATAGAGAACATAGAGAAAAGAGAACCTGAAGAGAACAGAGAGAACAGAGAGAACATAGAGCTTATACAGCCTATAGAGCCCATACAGCCCATAGACAACATAGAGAACATAAAGCCCATAGAGAATGTAGAGAACATAGAGATTATAGTATTATAGGAGATTAATGGTTACCCGGACTATTTGTATTGTGTGCCCCCCCCAACCCCTCTTTTACGCTGCTGTTACTCTCTGTTTATCGTGTATGCATAGTCACTTTAACTATATATTAATGAACGTACTACCTCAATTGGCCCGACCAACCAGTGCTCCCTCGGATTGGCTAACCGGGCTATCTGCATTGTGTCCCACCCCCGCCAACCCCTCTTTTTATGTTACTGCTACTCTATGTTCATCATATATCCAAAGTCACTTTAACCATACCTACATGTACATACTACCTCAATAAGCCTGACTAACCGGTGTCTGTATATAGCCTTGCTACTCTTATTTTCAAATGTATTTTTATTGTTTTTTTTTTTCTTTACTTACCTACACACACACACACACACACACACACACACACACACACACACACACACACACACACACACACACACACACACACACACACACACACACACACACACACACACACACACACACACACACACACACTCTTTTTTTCCCGCACCATTGGTTAGAGCCTGTAAGTAAGCATTTCACTGTAAGGTCTACACCTGTTGTATTTGGCGCACGTGACAAATAAACATTGATTTGATTTGATTTGATTAGGCTGCTAGCTATACTGGGTCGTTACGTGTGTCATATCTTCTGTCAATAATTGGTTAGTAGAAATAGAGACACGTTACTACAGCCATGCAGGGTATTAGCATGTGTAATAGAGGGGTAGGTACAGTAAGACATATTGCTGGTGCAGTACTTATAGTTGGCACTGTACTCCCCCTGTCCCTGTGTCATTCCAAACGGCCACAGTGCACCTCTCAGAGTCAGGAATTCCGTCTCAAAACCGTCCGTTAGTGACATACAGTTCATTCTGGTTGATCCTTTCTACATGTGAAAAGCTAACTATAGCTTGTACAAATGCAACACAGGCAGATTCTCACATAGATTCTCATTTATGTTTTTTTCTTCCCCTCTCTTCTGTTAAACTTGCGGGTTGAGGGTGAGGAGGTGAAGAGGGGGAGGAATGGGGATGATTGCTGAGGATCGGAGGGGTTGGTTGCTTTGTCAGAAAACTGGAGAGTGTTTGGTTTTCGCCCCCTCTCCCCCAAACCTAAGTAAACAGGTTCTGGTCCAAACCATATGGAGTCATACTAAAGAGGCGCGTCAGGCAGAGTGCTTTCTAAGCAGCGGAAAAGGGATTTGAGAAAGGTTTTGTGGGTGATTTGCATTTTGCATGCAGCGGGACTTTGAGTCATTAAGGGGTTGTTTGCAGACAGCCTAGTCCTGACACTCAGGTAATTATATTTTCATTTGATATATACTAAACTACACGCCAGTCTTTAGGTATGAACCTCCAAAACGTGCTCCTCTCTCTCTCTCTCTCTCTCTCTCTCTCTCTCTCTCTCTCTCTCTCTCTCTCTCTCTCTCTCTCTCTCTCGTGATTGGCTCCTAATGTGATCTGAATGGCCTGTCTCAATGTGACTCCAGTCAGACAGTAGCAGAGACCAGTAACATGGCCTGTCTCAATGTGACTCCAGTCAGACAGTAGGAGAGACCAGCAACATGGCCTGTCTCAATGTGAATCCAGTCAGACAGTAGGAGAGACCAGCAACATGGCCTGTCTCAATGTGAATCCAGTCAGACAGTAGGAGAGACCAGCAACATGGCCTGTCTCAATTTGAGTCCAGTCAGACAGCAGCGGAGACCAGCAACATGGCCTGTCTCAATGTGACTCCAGTCAGACAGTAGGAGAGACCAGCAACATGGCCTGTCTCAATTTGAGTCCAGTCAGACAGCAGCGGAGACCAGCAACATGGCCTGTCTCAATGTGACTCCAGTCAGACAGTAGGAGAGACCAGCAACATGGCCTGTCTCAATGTGACCCCAGTCAGACAGTAGGAGAGACCAGCAACATGGCCTGTCTCAATATGAGTCCACTCAGACAGTAGGAGAGACCAGTAACATGGCCTGTCTCAATGTGACCCCAGTCAGACAGTAGGAGAGACCAGCAACATGGCCTGTCTCAATGTGACTCCAGTCAGACAGTAGGAGAGACCAGCAACATGGCCTGTCTCAATGTGACTCCAGTCAGACAGTAGGAGAGACCAGTAACATGGCCTTTTTCAATGTGACTCCAGTCAGTCAGTAGGAGAGACCAGTAACATGGCCTGTCTCAATGTGACCCCAGTCAGACAGTAGGAGAGACCAGCAACATGGCCTGTCTCAATGTGACTCCAGTCAGACAGTAGGAGAGACCAGCAACATGGCCTGTCTCAATGTGACTCCAGTCAGACAGTAGGACAGACCAGCAACATGGCCTGTCTCAATGTGACTCCAGTCAGTCAGTAGGAGAGACCAGTAACATGGCCTGTCTCAATGTGACTCCAGTCAGACAGTAGGAGAGACCAGTAACATGGCCTGTCTCAATGTGACCCCAGTCAGACAGTAGGAGAGACCAGCAACATGGCCTGTCTCAATGTGACTCCAGTCAGACAGTAGGAGAGACCAGTAACATGGCCTGTCTCAATGTGACCCCAGTCAGACAGTAGGAGAGACCAGCAACATGGCCTGTCTCAATGTGACTCCAGTCAGACAGTAGGAGAGACCAGCAACATGGCCTGTCTCAATGTGACCCCAGTCAGACAGTAGGAGAGACCAGCAACATGGCCTGTCTCAATGTGACCCCAGTCAGACAGTAGGAGAGACCAGCAACATGGCCTGTCTCAATGTGACTCCAGTCAGACAGTAGGAGAGACCAGTAACATGGCCTGTCTCAATGTGACTCCAGTCAGACAGTAGGAGAGACCAGTAACATGGCCTGTCTCAATGTGACTTCAGTCAGACAGTAGGAGAGACCAGTAACATGGCCTGTCTCAATGTGACTCCAGTCAGACAGTAGGAGAGACCAGTAACATGGCCTGTCTCAATGTGACTCCAGTCAGACAGTAGCAGAGACCAGTAACATGGCCTGTCTCAATGTGACTCCAGTCAGACAGTAGGAGAGACCAGCAACATGGCCTGTCTCAATGTGACTCCAGTCAGACAGTAGCAGAGACCAGTAACATGGCCTGTCTCAATGTGACTTCAGTCAGACAGTAGGAGAGACCAGCAACATGGCCTGTCTCAATGTTACTCCAGTCAGACAGTAGGAGAGACCAGCAACATGGCCTGTCTCAATGTTACTCCAGTCAGACAGTAGCAGAGACCAGTAGGATCCTCATTTTCCCTGTACCACACATACCAGACTGTAGCATTGGGGTCATATCCATTACAACTCAATTCAGGGAGTTGAAATGAGGTTGTTAGGAGCAAGATCAGGGGGGAGACTTGTATTTTGACTGGGCTGTGTCTCATTAGTCATAATTATAGCTAACTAGGAAACCACTTTACAGCATTGCGACAGGTAGCTTAAGCTGGATACTCAACTCACATGCATGATGTTGTTAATGGAATTATACCAGCAGGTCTATACCTCATATACGACATGCTGCTGACTGGTTACAGTAACTAATACTACCGCATGCAGATGGCATTAGCAATATAACAGAGACAGACAGAGAGAGAACACCCCTATCTGTGGAAAGAGAGGAACATGGAGGGAAATAATGTTCAGGAGAATTATAATGGACTTTCTTTCTCCACACCTGTGAAACTAATAGCAACTTTGTGAAGTCAAGTCTCCAATAAAAATATTTGTTTTTAAAGAACTAAAAAGAGAGAGAGAGAGACAGCGAGAGAGAGAGAGAGAAAGAGAGAGACAGAGAGAGAGAGTGGGAGAAAGAGAGAGAAAGAGAGAGACAGCGAGAGAGAGAGAGAGAGAGAGAGAGAGAGAGAGAGAGAGAGAGAGAGAGAGAGAGAGAGAGAGAGAGAGAGAGAGACAGAGAGAGAGACAGAGAGAGAGACAGAGCGAGACAGAGAGAGAGAGTGAGAGAGAGTGAGAGAGAGTGAGAGAGAGTGAGAGAGAGTGAGAGAGAGAGAGCGAGAGAGAGTGAGAGAGAGAGAGAGAGAGAGAGAGAGAGAGAGAGAGGAGCACGTTTTGGAGGTTCATACCTGAAGACAGGCGTGTAGTTTGGCGCAGTCCTAGGGTTTCCATTAAATGGTAATTTTGAGGAACAAGATAATTGCTCTAGCAGAACTGAACCCCGAACCCCTCCTCCTCTCTCCCTGTTTCCCATACACACACTCTAACTCACACTGTAATCCCCACAGCATGATGCTGCCACCACCATGCTTCACCGTAGGGATGGTGCCAGGTTTCTTCCCCACGTGACGCTTGGCATTCAGGCCAAAGAGTTGAATCTTGATTTCATCAGACCAGAGAACCTTGTTTCTCATGGTCTGAGTGTCCTTTAGGTGCCTTTTGGCAAATTCCAAGCACGCTGTCATGTGCATTTTACTGAGGAGTGTCTTCCATCTGTACACTCTACTATAAAGGCCTAATTGGTGGAGTGCTGCAGAGATGGTCGTCCTTCTGGAAGGTTCTTCCATCTCCACAGAGGAACTGTAGAGCTCTGTCAGAGTGACCATCGGGTTCTTGGTCACCTCCCTGACCAAGGCCTTTCTCCCTGATTGCTAAGTTTGGCCGGGCGGCCAGATCTAGGAAGAGTCTTGGTGTTCCAAACTTATTCCATTTAAGAATGATGTAGGCCACTGTTCTTGGGGACCTTCAATGCTACAGAAATGTTTTGGTACCCATCCCCAGATCTGTGCCTCGACACAATCCTGTCTCGGAGCTCTACAGACAATTCCTTCGACCTCATGGCTTGGTTTTTGCTCTGACATGCACTGTCAACTGTGGGACCTTATATAGACAGGTGTGTGTGTGCCTTTCCAAATCATGTCCAATCAATTGTATTTACCACAGGTGGACTCCAATCAAGTTGTAGAAACATCTCAAGGATGATCAATGGTAGCAGGATGCACCTGATCTCAATTTCAAGTCTCATAGCAAAGAGTCTGAATACTTATGTAAATAAGGTGTTTCTGTTTTTTATTTTTAATACATTTACTAACATTTCTAAAAAACAGTTTTTTCGCTTTGTCATTATGGGGTATTGTGTGTAGATTTCTGTGGGCGGTATCTGTGTTTGTATCCGTGGTTGGTGTCCGTGGTCGTGTCCGCGGTCGGTATCCGTGGTTTGTATCCTGGGTCGGTATCTATGATTGGTATCCATGGTCGGTATCCGTGGTTTGTATCCTGGGTCGGTATCTATGATTGGTATCCATGGTCGGTATCCGTGGTTTGTATCCTGGGTCGGTATCTATGATTGGTATCCATGGTCGGTATCCGTGGTTTGTATCCTGGGTCGGTATCTATGATTGGTATCCATGGTCGGTATCCGTGGTTTGTATCCTGGGTCGGTATCTATGATTGGTATCCATGGTCGGTATCCGTGGTTTGTATCCTGGGTCGGTATCTATGATTGGTATCCATGGTCGGTATCCGTGGTTTGTATCCTGGGTCGGTATCTATGATTGGTATCCATGGTCGGTATCCGTGGTTGGTGTCCGTGGTCGTGTCCGCGGTCGGTATCCGTGGTTTGTATCCTGGGTCGGTATCTATGATTGGTATCCATGGTCGGTATCCGTGGTTTGTATCCTGGGTCGGTATCTATGATTGGTATCCATGGTCGGTATCCGTGGTTTGTATCCTGGGTTCCTCTCAGTATTATTGAAGACACGGCTCACCCTACTTCGGCACAAAGAAATACACTCACGCACACACACGCACGGAAGCTAACGCACATGCGCACACGCACACACACGCACACGCACACACACACGCGCACACACCCACACACACGCGCGCACACACACACACACACACACACACATACACACCTCGGCAGATTTTGGGAGAACATAACACACTGAGGTTATTTCAGGTCATCTAGCCAGTTGGATACTGGGCCAGACCAGATTGTGCTGAGTACCAAATGGCACTCTACTCCCTATATAGGGCACTACTTTTGACAAGGGGCCATCGTGCTTTGGTCAAAAGTAGTGCACTATGAAGGGAATAGGGTGCCATGTGGGACGCATGTGTGGTATGGAAATGTTTTAGGCATTATGGCATTATGAGTTCTCTCTCCACTGATACACAGACCCCCTTTCCACCCCTCCCTCCCTCCCTCCCTCCCTCCCTCCCTCCCTCCCTCCCTCCCTCCCTCCCTCCCTCCCTCCCTCCCTCCCTCTCTACCCTCCCTCTCCCCTTACCACCCCTCCCTCTCCCCTTTCCACCCCTCCCTCCCTCAACCCTCCCTCTCCCCTTACCACCCCTCCCTCTCCCCTTTCCACCCCTCCCTCCCTCTCTACCCTCCCTCTCCCCTTACCACCCCTCCCTCTCCCCTTTCCACCCCTCCCTCCCTCTCTACCCTCCCTCTCCCCTTACCACACCTCCCTCCCTCTCCCCTTACCACCCCTCCCTCCTTCTCTATCCTCCCTCTTTCCTTAATAACACCCCTCCCTCCCTCTCTACCCTCCCTCTCCCCTTTCCACCCCTCCCTCCCTCTCTACCCTCCCTCTATCCTTTCCACCCCTCCCTCACTCTCTACCCTCCCTCTATCCTTTCCACCCCTCCCTCACTCTCTACCCTCCCTCTCCCCTTATTACCGCTCCCTCCCTCTACCCCCCCTCTTTCCTTACCACCCTTCCCTCCCTCCCTCTTGCCTTTGAAGAAAATGACCATAATGTCTATCACATTGAGGAAGACCATCAGGATAGTTCAGATGTTTGCACTTACAATGAAAGTTGACCCAGGATAATTTCCTTCCTTCAATGACAGAGTGAAAGAGACAGAGACACAGATACAGATACACTAATCATAATGTTCAGAGACCCAAAGAGACAGAGACACAGAGAGACAGAGACAGACAGACACAGAGACAGAAAGTAAGAGTTCACAAAATAACTGTTAAGAACTGAGAGAGGAAGAGCAGGAATTGTGAGAGGGAGAGAGGAAACTCTCTTTTTAATGAGTGGGTGTTTTTGCTGTTGGGAGATGAGGAACGGCGGTCCATTTATGAGCCTCCTATTAAAATTCCCGCCCTCTATTTGGGAAAAGCCACTGACAGTGTTCACTGAGTAGGAATGGGAGTGCCGACAACGTTATGGAGCGTTGAACACTCGCCTCCATCTACTTGGCAGAAGGGACACAGGAGAAAAACAAAGACACTGGGAGACAAAAATTTGGGTCCTGAGTTGTTCCTCAAAATGATCAAGAAAAACTCTAATATTTAGTTATAGATCTGAGATAATGTCTAGATGCTTTTTATAGTGGAGATCAAGTTTATAGATTGCATGGCTGGGCTGCATTCAAGATTCTCCTAATTTTGTTGGGTCAAAATGTGTTTCTTTCCTGGGTCTCTCTCTCGCTCTCTCTCTGTCTGTTTGTCTCTCTCTCTGTCTGAGAGAAGCTAACACACACACACGCACACACACACACACAAATGCACACACAGTTTGGGCGGGTGCCTAAACTTGGTGTTGTCTGTCATGTATCACTACACTAACCTTCTGGCATCACCATTCCTAGTATTCCAGTTGACCAACACCAGACTCCTCCTGGCATCACCCTTCTTAGTATTCCAGTTGACCAACACCAGACTCCTCCTGGCATCACCCTTCCTAGTATTCCAGTTGACCAACACCAGACTCATTCTGGCATAACCATTCCTAGTATTCCAGTTGACCAACACCAGACTCCTCCTGGCATCACCCTTCTTAGTATTCCAGTTGACCAACACCAGACTCCTCCTGGCATCACCCTTCTTAGTATTCCAGTTGACCAACACCAGACTCCTCCTGGCATCACCCTTCCTAGTATTCCAGTTGACCAACACCAGACTCATTCTGGCATAACCATTCCTAGTATTCCAGTTGACCAACACCAGACTCCTCCTGGCATCACCCTTCTTAGTATTCCAGTTGACCAACACCAGACTCCTCCTGGCATCACCCTTCTTAGTATTCCAGTTGACCAACACCAGACTCCTCCTGGCATCACCCTTCCTAGTATTCCAGTTGACCAACATCAGACTCCCCCTGGCGTTCCCGATTCCACTTCACCCCTATTTGCCTAACGACACCCTACACAAACCACAAACAGGAGATCAACACACACTTTCCTCTCCTCCCGCCTTTCCTCCCTCTCCTCCACTACGTCGTTTCCCCCTGCCCCCTGTCTCCTCCATCACCCCATTCATCCCTCTCTCCTTTCATTCCTTCTACTGGTGGTGGGTGATGGTCTGTTCATGTAGGTTTGTTTGGAGTAAAAACACGAGAGGATCCCGCCCTTAGAAAGGCTTCGTCCAGTGGAAGGACTGAATCCTTGCTTCTTCAACAGCATACCGTCACAGTGTAGCTAGTAGACTTTTTAGCTGCCTGCTGGACATTCCTCAATAGAAGTGTAATGTTTAATGTTTGTCATCCTAACCCTATACTCCACAGAGATTATATATGTAATCTGAAGGAGCCTTTTGACAAGCCATACATAGACGGAGGGACAGACCACGAAAGTAGTGCACTATATTGGGAATAGGGTGCAATTTGGTAAGCAGGCATGGACACTACGCTGTTTGTAAAGAAACAGTCTACACCATGTCTTTACTTTGATTTGCGTGTTCTGGACACAGTCTGTTCCAGAAGCCTGGCTTCTCCACTGCCCTAGGATCACTTTGTGATCACTCTCCCCCTCTCTTTTATACTCGTGTCCAAAGAAGTGTCTCATTCTCATGTCTGTGGTGTACATAGTATTCCTCTCTAATGCTTGTATGCCTCCCACCCATCCTCTCATGTTTTGACTGCCAAGTAAGAGAGACAAAGAAGCTACTTCAACACAGCCTCATCAATCTCAACTAAGTTTGGAGTTCAATGGAGCCCACCAGAGTTTCCTAAGTGTCTTTGTTTATGAACCTATATCCCCCACATATGCATTTAAACTTAAAACAGGAAGCATCTACTCATATAAGAGAGGGGTACTAGTAATCCATACCCCCTGAATAAAGCCCTGTGTCGTTTAACGTTTGAGGTACCGTAGGGGAAACAATAGGTCATGGAAACCAAACATGTGTCTGATTGAAAAATAATCCGCCCCTAACCAAAATGAGCATGTTTCGTGATTCAAAATGTCCGATGGTCTTAACACAACCACCCTAAACATAGTCGACCTGCACTGATTACATGCTAGTCGGAGTGATACGATCTGATTAGACCCCCAACGAGAATCACTGAGCTATTGTCTATAAACTGAGAGAAAATAGTCCTTTATTTTTGTGTCATTTCAGGACATTTTTCTCTGGGTGAATAATGAGGTGGTCATTATGTCGTCTAGCCTCTCAGAGGTTCAATCTGCTCTTTTATTAGGCACTTGGCAGCGCTACAGGAATACCACACAACAGGTGGAACCACTGAGGTCTGGGAGCTCTGTTGTCAGCATAATTATCTCCCAATGTTCGGTGTCGTTAAATGTTTCTCTGGTAAATTTTGTAGATTCTTTCTCATTTTTTAGGCTTGTACTCAAACGTTAGACGACAGCTAGGCTAGGTTTTTGGGGAGCGGCCCAGACGCTTTAACAGGCCATTACCCATAAATTCACTCTGATTCCGTTGTGTTTACGACAGCAACAGATGTAAAAAGGATTCCGCGTCTGCATTTCGCTAAATTGAAGGTGTATTTATGAGATCATTTGAATGAGTGTGTGGGTGGGAGAGTTGTTGCGTGGTGCTGGAGAAGAAGATTATCTTGTTCAACAAGCCACTCGTTCTTTGGCTGAAAGCACCTTATTCATTCTCATAACTGGCCTAACACAGCGTGTGGCAGTGACCAGTGTGATGTGATCATGCAGTCAGTATTACATCTTACAGAGGATTTGGAGACTGACGTAGCCGCTTACCTAGACAAGTTACTTTTACATCTAAATCATTACTTCTGTCTTGTCTCATAGCAACAGGAACAGTCCCTCGTCTCACTGCCCTGATCCCTAACAATGACTTCTATGGAGAAAACAGGAAGGAATAAAGAGATCTGTTTTTAATATAAACATACCACTGATTACTTTAGTCAAACAGCAAGGCAAGGTTTTGAAGCTTGACCTCGATGATTCTTGAGAATCTATGTAGAGAGGTGTAGAGAGGTGTAGAGAGGTGTAGAGAGGTGAAGAGAGGTGTAGAGAGGTGAAGAGAGGTGTAGAGAGGTGTAGAGAGGTGAAGAGAGGTGTAGAGAGGTGTAGAGAGGTGAAGAGAGGTGGAGAGAGGTGAAGAGAGGTGTAGAAAGGTGAAGAGAGATGAAGAGAGGTGAAGAGAGGTGTAAAGAGGTGTAGAGAGGTGTAGAGAGGTGTAGAGAGATGAAGAGAGGTGTAGAGAGGTGAAGAGAGGTGTAGAGAGGCGAAGAGAGGCGTAGAGAGGCGTAGAGAGGCGTAGAGAGGCGAAGAGAGATGAAGAGAGATGTAGAGAGGTGAATAGAGGTGAAGAGAGAGGTAGAGAGATGAAGATAGGTGTAGAGAGGTGAAGAGAGGTGTAGAGAGGTGAAGAGAGGTGAAGAGAGGTGTAGAGAGGTCTAGAGAGGTGTAGAGAGGTGTATAGAGGTGTAGAGAGGTGAAGAGAGGTGTAGAGAGGTGAAGAGAGGTGTAGAGAGATGAAGAGAGGTGTAGGGAGTGAAGAGAGGTGAAGAGAGGTGTATAGAGGTGTAGAGAGGTGTAGAGAGGTGTAGAGAGGTGTAGAGAGGTGAATAGAGGTGTAGAGGGGTGAAGAGAGGTGAAGAGAGGTGAAGAGAGGTGTAGAGAGGTAAAGAGAGGTGTAGAGAGGTGTAAAGAGGTGAAGTGAGGTGTAGAGAGGTGAAGAGAGGTGTAGAGAGGTGAAGAGAGGTGTAGAGAGGTGTAGAGAGGTGTAGAGAGGTGTAGAGAGGTGACGAGAGATGAAGAGAGGTGAAGAGAGTTGTAGAGAGGTGTATAGAGGTAAAGAGAGGTGAAGAGAGTTGTAGAGAGGTGAAGAGAGGTGTAGAGAGGTGTAGAGAGGTGTAGAGAGGCGAAGAGAGGTGAAGAGAGAAAGGAAGAAAATAATCCTGAAAGAGAGAGAAAGAGGTAGTTAAGGAGGACAAGTAAACAGATGTTTTTTAATATCAAATAACCTCAGATTAAATCGATGAAACAAAGCAAAGAAAGATTGTGGACGTGATCGGGATTCATGTGGAGGTTGGGAGAGGTGAGGTCACAGCGGAAGGAGAAAATAACAAGATAGAGATAGAGAAAGAGATAAAGGACAAGGTGAATTAGAGAGAGGGACTAGAACAAGAAGATAAAGATAGAGAGGGACTAGAACAAGAAGATAAAGATAGAGAGGGACTAGAACAAGAAGATAAAGATAGAGGTACTAGAACAAGTAGATAAAGATAGAGAGGGACTAGAACAAGAAGATAAAGATAGAGGTACTAGAACAAGTAGATAAAGATAGAGAGGGACTAGAACAAGAAGATAAAGATAGAGAGGGACTAGAACAAGAAGATAAAGATAGAGAGGGACTAGAAATAATAGATAGAAAAAGAGAAAGAGAGAGGTAGGTAGGTAAGTAGGTAGGTAGGTAGGTAGAGAGAAAGGAGGGAGGGAGGGATGGAGAGAGAGAGGGGAGGGAGGGGGGGAGAGAGCAAAGAAGAGCAAAGAAGAGAGAGAGAGAATTGCACTGAACTGAGAGAGAGAAAGGGAGGGAGGTAGGGTGGGAGAAAATGAGGGAGGGAGGGAGGTAGGGTGGGAGAAAACGAGGGAGGGAGGGAGGGAGGGAGAATGATTGCAGACAGACTGAGCAGTCCATCCAGAAGCCCTTGCTGTTTGCATCATAACTCAAGGAGGAAGTATCGAGTTAACCTCCGTATCGCAGAGTAGAGGCACGCTTCCCCTGTTCTGCTCAAGACCTGGTCTAGATTTATTCCTCCATCCATCCCCCTCTCCTTCCCCCTCTCTCTCGCTCCCTCGTTCCATCTGCAGCCCTCATTGTGATCTGCTGGACTTTGACGGATGGAGGGAATCATCCTTCTTTCCTTCTCTTCCTCCCTTCTCCCACCATCCTTTCCTCGTTCAGACATGATGAACAGGCTGAAGCAGTTCATAACAGATGTGAGAGTACATGTAGTGGGTACACGGAGGATGAAGTTACACTCAATGTCTGTGCAAAAGGATGTCCAGACACGAAGAGAAAAATTGACGTTTAGTAGAAATAAGGTCTTTGCTTTTAAAGTGGCACACAATTTGGTGTTAAAATCTTCACATAGGAAGTGAAGACTTGTGTAGGTAACCAGAGCTATTGTCTCAGCTTCAGCTCAGTAGGCTTGAGGCCATGCCTACAGGTTCCAAACCCTGTTTACTTATACAAGAATCCAGTCAAATCGGTTGATTGCCGGTGATTGCCGGTGATTGTGCCATTGTCGTGGTTCGGTGACCAAGCGCAACGTGTCATTTGGTAGTTATTTGTTTTTCCTACTGAAATGTGTACAGTTAGATTATTCATACAAGGCCCAGAGCTCCTGGCAAATAAATAGCTTTCCGTCCTTGATATTTATCAAACATGAATTCAGACACATGTTGGAACCAGAAGGGTGTTACAGCAGACCCAATCTGCAATCTGTCTAACATCACATATGTTTCATCTAATGACTACAAATAATCATGTTTCTACCAGAATAGGATATTATGGGAAATAGGACAGATGGCTGTAGCTGTTATACATGCCAAATGCTTTTATAAAATACAATCGTATTCAGACCCTTTGACTTTTTCCACATTTTGTAAACGTTACAGCCTTATTCTAAAATGGATTAAATCGTTTTTTTTTTCTCTCATCAATGTAGACACAATACTCCTTAATGACAAAGCAAAAATGTTTTCTTTTTTTAAAATCTTTGCAAAAACATTCTTATTTAATCCATTTTAGAACACGGCTGTAACGTAACAAAATGTGGAAAAGGTCAAGGGGTCTTAATGGATTATCAGAAACCCACTCAGAGACATCAAGACTTTGTTATATCCCACTTAACTGATGTTAAGACTTCAGATCAGTGGTCTTGACACATGCAATGGGTCTGGTCACTCACAAACTTAAAGCTTTTGAGCTAAGCTTTAGGAAATTGCCTCTGTTGTTCGGCATAGTTATATTAGGCAGTCACCCATGGTAAATGATTGGGCGTATTTTCATTCAGTGTGTTTTATAGTGTGAAGCCATAAGTTAGGAGGTGAAACTCTGGATATTCCATGAGTTAAACAGCATGAGCCTCGGCCTGCGCTGACAGCTTACCCGGTGGCACAGGCAAACGATTTACATGTTGCAGTGTGTGTGTGTGTGTGTGTGTGTGTGTGTGTGTGTGTGTGTGTGTGTGTGTGTGTGTGTGTGTGTGTGTGTGTGTGTGTGTGTGTGTGTGTGTGTGCGTGCGTGCGTGCGTGCGTGCGTGCGTGCGTGCGTGCGTGCGTGCGTGCGTGCGTGCGTGCGTGCGTGCGTGCGTGTGTGTGTGTGAGAGTGGGTTCACAAGTCTGTGTGTGAGACAGTTAGGACGCGGGGGATCCGTTACCCTGAAGCATAGCAAGACAGGATAGGAGTCTTTCACAGGCCCCAAATGCATCCTCCCACCTGATGTGTCAGATTGATCTGGTGTGTCAGACTGATCTGGTGTGTCAGACTGATCTGGTGTGTCAGACTACTCTGGTGTGTCAGACTGATCTGGTGTGTCAGACTACTCTGGTGTGTCAGACTGATCTGGTGTGTCAGACTGATCTGGTGTGTCAGACTACTCTGGTGTGTCAGACTACTCTGGTGTGTCAGACTGATCTGGTGTGTCAGACTGATCTGGTGTGTCAGACTACTTTGGTGTGTCAGACTGATCTGGTGTGTCAGACTGATCTGGTGTGTCAGACTGATCTGGTGTGTCAGACTACAAAAAGACACTGACTTAAGAGTACACACACTCTCTTTCCAACTAATCATACAGGGAATGCACTTTCCCCAAGCGTACAAAACGGACGATCTATATTCTGTATCTGTCATGATATGCAGAAATACATGCACACACACCTGACCACACTTGATTGGTTGATTGTGTAATAGCCATGTGTAATACCTCACAGCACATGAGTTAGTGTCACTCTATAAGAGGCCTTCTCATGTCCTACATATCTTAGGCTACTGTATTTGGAGCACTGTGTGGCTCTGTAAGGGTCTGTAAGGCTGGATGACTCCAAAATGGCACCCTATTCCGTGTATAGTGCACTACTGTTGACCAGGGCCGATCTGATCAAAAATAGTGCACAATATAGGGAATAGGGTGCATTTAATATGGGACGTAGTGGGTCTGGGCTAAGACAAGTACAGGGCCTTACATTCATATGTTCTGCCTCCAACGGTTATCTGATCTTCTTTAATGCTATAGATCTCGGAGTTATACCTCTTGTCTCCAAGCACAGTCAAGGGTGCACACACACACACACACACACACACACAACCACACACACACACACACACACACACACACACACACACACACACACACACACACACACACACACACACACACACACACACACACACACACACACACACACACACACACACACACACACACACACACACACACACACACACCCTCTGAGCCTGGAGGCATTTCATCTCCTTCGGGGGGATTTGACCAAGATTTCCTGGCCCTTATTAAATGATAATCCCCATTCTCTTTCTCTGTCTCTCTCCATCCTGAGACGTAGGCTGCTCTCTCTCCTTTCTTCTCTTGCTCTCTTTGTCAGCAGGCTCTCTGTGTGTGTACGATGGGGGTGTTATTACTCTGCGTCCGGGCCTGTTGTAGTGGGTAGAAAGAGTGTGAGACGATTGGCGTGGCACACATCTGAAATGGGTCAGGACGGAGACCAGGGACTTATCTCAACCTCTCTTTATTTCCTTCTTCTCCCTGTTACACATCCCTTTCATCCCCCTTTCATCTCTCTCTCTTTCTTTCTCTCTTTCTCTTTACTCTCTCCCTCCGCCATGTGCCTCTATCTCGCTCCTGTAAAGATCCCCAGATGGTTCATGACGGTGTGTGGTGTATTAGCTCAGTGTTCTGATGGAGTGTCAACCCCAGATCAGTGGTATTCCATGGAATTCCGTTAGAGAAAAACTGACTTTAAGGACTTTGGACTTTCCCTCCTGGAAATCATTGTCGGCTACGTGCAGGTCGGGAATTTTTCCAATCCAGCAATAAGGAATGGAACAATGGATTGCCTGTGCTTTACAGCGGTCTTAACCCTCTAGTGTGGTGCTCTGAACGAGTTCACGCCTTCAGAACACAGAATTCAAAGTAAACCCCAGTTGTCTACATGGATTGAAACCAGCCAGAATGGGCTTGGGTCTTGAGAGATGTGGCCACGAATGTAACTGAAATGACTAAGGAAATGATGTGATGTTTTGAAATGAAATGGTCGTTCGTGTGTAATATAAATGTAACTTCTGTTGTACATGTTCACTGAGGTATTATACGACACTACCCCTTATGACCTAGGTACAGCTGGCCTGAACATAGGAGGTGTGTGTACGTCCCCCTCCCAATGACCAGGGGGTTCACAATGGATGTGCCCTCTACAAGAAGTTCAACTAGGTTGTTAAACTAGTTGTACCATCATGACTTTAATCTCATCATTCATCTCACCGCCTCTTAGACTTTGTAACATAGATCGTTGAACAACAATCTAATGAATATTCCAAGTAGTAAAAGGTTGCAAACTTTGAGTAACTTTCCCTAAATGTCCAGGTTTTCCAGAAACCCCAATTCCATCCAGAATTCCTGGAAAACCAGGGAATTTTGGGGAAGTTATCGGAAATGTGCAACACTAGTACAGTAGGGAGTTTATCTAGCCCTCTAGGCCCAAATCCACTGGTGAATGCCACTATCACTCAGCAATTCCACATTCATCATCTTGCTGGGAGACATGGCACAGAGACACAACACAGAGACAAGAGACATGGCACAGAGACAAGAGACATGGCACAGAGACAAGAGACATGGCACAGAGACAGGAGACACAACACAGAGACAAGAGACATAACACAGAGACAGGAGACACAACACTGAGACAGGAGACACAACACAGAGACAGGAGACACAATACAGAGATAGGAGACACAACACTGAGACAGGAGACACAACACAGAGACAGGAGACACAACACTGAGACAAGAGACACAACACAGAGACAGGAGACACAACACAGAGACAGGAGACACAACACTGAGACAAGAGACACAACACAGAGACAGGAGACACAACACTGAGACAGGAGACACAACACTGAGACAGGAGACACAACACAGAGACAGGAGACACAACACTGAGACAAGAGACACAACACTGAGACAAGAGACACAACACAGAGATAGGAGACACAACACAGAGACAGGAGACACAACACAGAGACAGGAGACACAACACTGAGACAGGAGACACAACACAGAGACAGGAGACACAACACAGAGATAGGAGACACAACACAGAGACAGGAGACACAACACTGAGACAAGAGACACAACACAGAGACAGGAGACACAACACAGAGATAGGAGACACAACACTGAGACAGGAGACACAACACTGAGACAAGAGACACAACACAGAGACAGGAGACACAACACAGAGACAGGAGACACAACACAGAGACAGGAGACACAACACTGAGACAGGAGACACAACACAGAGACAGGAGACACAACACTGAGACAGGAGACACAACACAGAGATAGGAGACACAACACTGAGACAGGAGACACAACACAGAGACAGGAGACACAACACTGAGACAAGAGACACAACACAGAGACAGGAGACACAACACTGAGACAAGAGACACAACACTGAGACAGGAGACACAACACTGAGACAGGAGACACAACACTGAGACAAGAGACATAACACAGAGACAGGAGACACAACACAGGGTACTCCTCTCACACACCACACACTGCTGTTATAACAGAGCCACCAGTCTGGACTAAAAGGCTACACTCCTCTTTTTTCTCTATCTATCCATCACACCACCATTTCTTCCATCCATCAAACTAGCCTGTGAGCCATTCTCTCTCTCTTTCTCTCTCTCTCTCTCTCTCTCTTTATCTCTCTCTCTCTTTCTCTCTAACTCTGTTTCATCTGTTCTCTCCTTGTCGTCTATGGGGAATGGAAAGTTGGGAGGGAGTTGGGAGGGATTTGATTTGATTTGGTCTCTGTGTGCGTGTATTTCAATGCTCAGGACTTGGCATAGCACGATAAACTATTCACACCAGCAATGTGCTGTGCTGAGAGGGAGAGGCTTAGAGAGATGATACGAGGAGAGGAGAGACAGGGGGAAAAATGGAGCAGTTTGCCAGTACAGACAGAGTCTAAAGGAGAGAGATGGTATTCACTTGTTTGCATGGCCTTCATACTGGCCGATGTTAGTTCACTCAGAGGCAGAGGAAAGCTGGAAGCACGTTGCCCTTTATAGGGATGTTTTTTATTATTTCATATTCTCGATTACCTAATCAGCCGGTCATATTGAGTTTAGGTGCAGCGACGGGTCAAGGGAAAGATAGAGTCTGCATACCTAGGGTCTATCTATTTCACTGTCTGTCTGTCTGTCTGTCTGTCTGTCTGTCTGTCTGTCTGTCTGTCTGTCTGTCTGTGCCTATCTCTGTCTATCTCTGTCTATCTCTCTGTCTATGTCTGTCTGTCTCTCTTTCTGTCTCTCTTTCTGTCTCTCTCTCTGTCTCTCTTTCTGTCTCTCTCTCTCGCTCATGTGTCTACTTCATGGTCTCAGGGGATAAGGTATAGCTCTGTCTGGAGAATTCTTCTCTCTTTCTGTTTTTCTCTCTTTCTGTTCCTCTCTCTCACACACTCACTCTCTCCTCTCACTCCCTGTTATTCCCATTTTGGATTGACCAGTGGGAATACAGTGGCCTCCTTGAGGGTCCCTACACAAACTTTTAAATGTGTGAGGTTATATGGGTTAATGGCCCTGTGGCCAGTTATCCTCACTTTAACTCTTCGTCAGATGTAGTAAGCTATCTAAGAGCCAATTTATGCTTAATCCGAAAATGTGGTCGTAGGCACCGTGTGGCTGGTGTGACGCAATGCGAAGATTCTGGAGGCACGCAGAGGCCACGTTGAGCTCCGTACCACATCGCTGTGCTACTTTCAAATGTTCTAACAATGCGGAGGGCACCGTATACCTCTGCATTGACATGATTGGTTGACGGTAGGTGTGGGCGGGAGGTCCTGTATAAACACAAACTCACTTCCTTGACAACTTCCTTCACAACAGCTCTGTGCTGCTCGGCGATGCACAAGAAGTATGAACGCTCTGACTTCTGCAGAGGCCATGTCACCGTAAATGCTGCACGGCCAATACAGACGGATAGACCACGCAGCACATTAAAGAGGCACATACACACACACACACATACACACACACATACAGATACACACACACACATACACACACACATACACACACACATACAGATACAGATGCTCGGTCCAGCTGTGTGCATGTCTGGTTTTGCACTCAGAACACAGCAGAAATGTACTGTGATCCAGCCTGTAGACTTTACTGTTCTCCATCCTACAGAACTTTACAGTTCTCCAGCCCACAGAACTTTATAGTTCTCCAGCCCACAGAACTTTATAGTTCTCCAGCCCACAGAACTTTACAGTTCTCCAGCCTGCAGGACTTTACACTTCTCCAGCCTGCAGGACTTTACAGTTCTCCAGCCTGCAGGACTTTACAGTTCTCCATCCTGCAGGACTTTACACTTCTCCAGCCTGCAGGACTTTACAGTTCTCCAGCCCGCAGCACTTTACAGTTCTCCAGCCCGCAGGACTTTACAGTTCTCCTGCCCGCAGGACTTTACTGTTCTCCATCCTGCAGGACTTTACACTTCTTCAGCCTGCAGGACTTTACAGTTCTCCAGCCTGCAGGACTTTACACTTCTCCAGCCTGCAGGACTTTACACTTCTCCAGCCTGCAGGACTTTACACTTCTCCAGCCTGCAGGACTACTGTTCTCCAGCCCACAGGACTTTACAGTTCTCCAGCCTGCAGGACTTTACACTTCTCCAGCCTGCAGGACTTTACACTTCTCCAGCCTGCAGGACTTTACAGTTCTCCAGCCTGCAGGACTTTACAGTTCTCCAGCCTGCAGGACTTTACAGTTCTCCAGCCTGCAGGACTTTACAGTTCTCCAGCCTGCAGGACTTTACACTTCTCCAGCCTGCAGGACTTTACACTTCTCCAGCCTGCAGCACTTTACAGTTCTCCAGCCTGCAGGACTTTACAGTTCTCCAGCCTGCAGGACTACTGTTCTCCAGCCCACAGGACTTTACAGTTCTCCAGCCTGCAGGACTTTACACTTCTCCAGCCTGCAGGACTTTACAGTTCTCCAGCCTGCAGGACTTTACACTTCTCCAGCCTGCAGGACTTTACACTTCTCCAGCCTGCAGGACTTTACACTTCTCCAGCCTGCAGGACTTTACAGTTATCCAGCCTGCAGGACTTTACAGTTCCCCAGCCCACAGAACTTTACTGTTGTCTGCTGACACCGGAAGCTGAGTAACATGTGGTCTGCTGACACTGGAAGCTGAGTAACATGTGGTCTGTTGACGCCGGAAGCTGGGTAACATGTGGTCTGTTGACGCCGGAAGCTGGGTAACATGTGGTCTGTTGATACCGGAAGCTGGGTAACATGTGGTCTGTTGACGCCGGAAGCTGGGTAACATGTGGTCTGTTGATACCGGAAGCTGAGTAACATGTGGTCTGTTGACACCGGAAGCTGGGTAACATGTGGTCTGTTGACGCCGGAAGCTGGGTAACATGTGGTCTGTTGATACCGGAAGCTGAGTAACATGTGGTCTGTTGACACCGGAAGCTGAGTAACATGTGGTCTGTTGACACCGGAAGCTGAGTAACATGTGGTCTGTTGGTCTGCTGACACAGGAAGCTGAGTAACATGTGGTCTGTTGACACAGGACGCTGAGTAACATGTGGTCTGCTGACACCAGAAGCTGAGTAACATGTCTGTTGACACCAGAAGGGTGTTAGACCTGACTGACGATCAGGCTAAGAGAGGAATTACCTCAAAGTGAAAACCATGATACTCCAAATTAAAGCCCACACACTCAATTTCCTCTCCTACACACACTCTCAAAGTCAATTAGCACAGTGTGTGAGGTTGACAGTGTGTTTTTTAATTAGTTTCATATGAGTCTGTGTAGAGTGTATGGTGTTTACAAGTGTACCTTTTACCTCCCACTGTGGAAACATGACTTTACACTTCTCCATTGGCCTGCATTGTAAACATGCAGCTGGTAAAGCCACTAACACAGTCACTCAGCTTTGTCCCCTGTGTGTTTGCTTTTCCCACTCCCTTGACTGGCTGATATTTAGTTATACGATCATTAATTGGTTGAAGAAGTGACATAGTAGAGCGCTGCTCAGCTGTCCGTATCACATTGTTATCTTGGGTTAAGAGTCAGCGGTCAGATTGTAACAGTGGTGGCTGGTGAAAGGAGGACGGCTCATAGTAATGGTTACAATGGAATAAACGGAAAGTTCCATTAATTCAGTTCCAACCATTACAATGAGCCCGTCCTCTGATTACAAGTGAGACCAGGCTCCACTGGTAAGGTGTTTCAATGGGGAAGTAGGGTACACCAGGCTCCACTGGATTGTAAGGTGTTTCAATGGGGAAGTAGGGTACACCAGGCTCCACTGGTAAGGTGTTTCAATGGGGAAGTAGGGTACACCAGGCTCCACTGGTAAGGTGTTTCAATGGGGAAGTAGGGTACACCAGGCTCCACTGGTAAGGTGTTTCAATGGGGAAGTAGGGTACACCAGGCTCCACTGGATTGTAAGGTGTTTCAATGGGGAAGTAGGGTACACCAGGCTCCACTGGATTGTAAGGTGTTTCAATGGGGAAGTAGGGTACACCAGGCTCCACTGGATTGTAAGGTGTTTCAATGGGGAAGTAGGGTACACCAGGCTCCACTGGATTGTAAGGTGTTTCAATGGGGAAGTAGGGTACACCAGGCTCCACTGGATTGTACGGTGTTTCAATGGGGAAGTAGGGTACTTAGGTAAAGTGCTTTCTTACAGTAGTGAGCTAAAGCAAAAGTGAATTCACTAGAACCTTAT
>NC_074696.1:15095760-15118260 GCF_029448725.1 Salvelinus fontinalis
CGTTGCCTAGCTGTAGCGGTGAAAGACAAGGTCTCACCCAGTCTCTGCATCTCTCTCCTCTACTGTTAAACTGGTGGGCGTGTAGAGTGAGACAGGCCATGCCTGCAGAGTTTAAGTGATTAACTACATCAACTTCTTGACCCTGTTGTTGTGGGTTTGAGAAGTAACTAAATCAACTTCCTGACCCTGTTGTTGTGGGTTTAAGAAGTAACTAAATCAACTTCCTGACCCTGTTGTTGTGGGTTCAAGAAGTAACTAAATCAACTTCCTGACCCTGTTGTTGTGGGTTTAAGAAGTAACTAAATCAACTTCCTGACCCTGTTGTTGTGGGTTTAAGAAGTAACTAAATCAACTTCCTGACCCTGTTGTTGTGGGTTCAAGAAGTAACTAAATCAACTTCCTGACCCTTATTTGTGGGTTCAAGAAGTAACTAAATCAACTTCCTGACCCTGTTGTTGTGGGTTTAAGAAGTAACTAAATCAACTTCCTGACCCCAGTGTTGTGGGTTTGAGAAGTAACTCAATTAACTTCCTGACCCTGTTGTTGTGGGTTTGAGAAGTAACTCAATTAACTTCCTGACCCTTTATTTGTGGGTTTGAGAAGTAACTCAATTAACTTCCTGACCCTGTTGTTATGGGTTTGAGAAGTAACTAAATCAACTTCCTGACCCCAGTGTTGTGCGTTTGAGAAGTAACTAAATCAACTTCCTGACCCTGTATTTGTGGGTTTAAGAAGTAACTAAATCAACTTCCCGACCCCAGTTTTGTGGGTTTGAGAAGTAACTCAATTAACTTCCTGACCCCAGTGTTGTGGGTTTAAGAAGTAACTAAATCAACTTCCTGACCCCAGTGTTGTGGGTTTGAGAAGTAACTCAATTAACTTCCTGACCCTGTTGTTGTGGGTTTGAGAAGTAACTCAATTAAATTCCTGACCCTTTATTTGTGGGTTTGAGAAGTAACTCAATTAACTTCCTGACCCTGTTGTTGTGGGTTTGAGAAGTAACTAAATCAACTTCCTGACCCCAGTGTTGTGCGTTTGAGAAGTAACTAAATCAACTTCCTGACCCTGTATTTGTGGGTTTAAGAAGTAACTAAATCAACTTCCCGACCCCAGTTTTGTGGGTTTGAGAAGTAACTCAATTAACTTCCTGACCCCAGTGTTGTGGGTTTAAGAAGTAACTAAATCAACTTCCTGACCCCAGTGTTGTGGGTTTAAGAAGTAACTAAATCAACTTCCTGACCCCAGTGTTGCGGGTTTAAGAAGTAACTAAATCATCTTCCTGACCCCAGTGTTGTGGGTTTAAGAAGTAACTAAATCAACTTCCTGACCCCAGTGTTGTGGGTTTGAGAAGTAACTCAATTAACTTCCTGAACCCAGTGGTGTGGGTTTAAGAAGTAACTAAATCAACTTCCTGACCCCAGTGTTGTGGGTTTGAGAAGTAACTCAATTAACTTCCTGACCCTGTATTTGTGGGTTTGAGAAGTAACTCAATTAACTTCCTGACCCTGTTGTTGTGGGTTTGAGAAGTAACTAAATCAACTTCCTGACCCTGTTGTTGTGTGTTTGATAAGTAACTCAATTAACTTCCTGACCCTTATTTGTGGGTTTGAGAAGTAACTCAATTAACTTCCTGACCCTGTTGTTGTGTGTTTGAGAAGTAACTAAATCAACTTCCTGACCCCAGTGTTGTGCGTTTGAGAAGTAACTAAATCAACTTCCTGACCCTGTATTTGTGGGTTTAAGAAGTAACTAAATCAACTTCCCGACCCCAGTTTTGTGGGTTTGAGAAGTAACTAAATCAACTTCCTGACCCCAGTGTTGCGGGTTTAAGAAGTAACTAAATCAACTTCCTGACCCCAGTGTTGTGGGTTTAAGAAGTAACTAAATCAACTTCCTGACCCCAGTGTTGTGGGTTTGAGAAGTAACTCAATTAACTTCCTGAATCCAGTGGTGTGGGTTTAAGAAGTAACTAAATCAACTTCCTGACCCCAGTGTTGTGGGTTTGAGAAGTAACTCAATTAACTTCCTGACCCCAGTGTTGTGGGTTTAAGAAGTAACTAAATCAACTTCCTGACCCCAGTGGTGTGGGTTTGAGAAGTAACTAAATCAACTTCCTGACCCCAGTGTTGTGGGTTTAAGAAGTAACTAAATCAACTTCCTGACCCCAGTGTTGCAGGTTTAAGAAGTAACTAAATCAACTTCCTGACCCCAGTGTTGTGGGTTTAAGAAGTAAGTAAATCAACTTCCTGACCCCAGTGTTGCAGGTTTAAGAAGTAACTAAATCAACTTCCTGACCCCAGTGTTGTGGGTTTAAGAAGTAAGTAAATCAACTTCCTGACCCCAGTGTTGTGGGTTTGAGAAGTAACTCAATTAACTTCCTGAAACCAGTGGTGTGGGTTTAAGAAGTAACTAAATCAACTTCCTGACCCCAGTGTTGTGGGTTTAAGAAGTAACTAAATCAACTTCCTGACCCCAGTGTTGTGAGTTTGAGAAGTAACTAAATTAACTTCCTGATCCCAGTGGTGTGGGTTTAAGAAGTAACTAAATCAACTTCCTGACCCCAGTGGTGTGGGTTTAAGAAGTAACTAAATCAACTTCCTGACCCCAGGGTTGTGGGTTTGTCACGCCCTGGCCTTATTATTCTTTGTTTTCTTTATTATTTTAGTTAGGTCAGGGTGTGACATGGGGAATGTTTATGTTTTTGTTGGTTTTGGGTGTTTATTTGGTAAAGGGGTTATGGGGTGGAGTATATGGTTTTGTGTTGAGTGTATATGTCTAGCGTTGTCTATGTTGGTGAGTTATCTAGAAGAGTCTATGGTTACCTGAATGAGTTCCCAATTAGAGACAGCTGATTTTGGTTGTCTCTGATTGGGAGCCTTATTTAGGGTAGCCATAGGCTCTCATTGGTTGTGGGTAATTGTCTATGTAAGAACGTTTGTAGCCTGTATGTATGTGCACAACGTTTGTAGCTTCACGGTCGTTTTGTTGTTTTGTTAGTTTGTAAAGTGTTTTGTGTCGTGTTCATCTTCGTGTTGTTTAATAAAGAAGATGGCTTATTTTCCAACTGCTGCTTTTTGGTCCGTCAATCCGCCACACGATCGTGACAGAATTACCCACCATAGGACCAAGCGGCATGGAAGGCGGCAACAGGACCTACCTACACAGGATTTCTGGAGATGGGAGGACGAATTGGAAGGAAAGGGACCTTGGGCTCAACCTGGAGAATATCGCCTCCCTCGTGAAGAGCTAGAGGCAGCGAAAGCCGAGAGGAGGCGATATGAGGAGGCAGCACGGAAGCAAGGCTGGAGACCCGTGAGTAATACCCAAAAATTTCTTGGGGAGGGGCTCATGGGGAATGTGGCGAGTCCAGATGGGAGAACTGCGTCAACTTCCCGTGCTTCCTCTAAGAGGGAACCTGAGCCAGTCGGGCTGAGAGTGGAGGGGAGCAATGGGAATGATGCAGAGACTGTTAAGGATTTATTGGGGAGGTTGGAAGAGAGTGAGATGAGGGAGCTGCTGTGTTGGTGCGTGAGGCACAAGATCCGCCCGACAGAGCGTGTGCGGGATGTGAGGTTACCTGAGTCAGCTCTCCATGCTCGTCCTGATGTGCGTGCTACCCGTCTGGAAAGGACAGTCCCACGAACCAGGCCTCCTGTACGCCTCCCTAGTCCTGCACCTCCTATATTAGCCCTATGTACTAACTCTCCTGTGACGGTCCCCAGCCCAGTACAACCAGTGCCTCCTCCACGCACTAGCCTTATGGTGCGTGTCTCCAGCCCTTTACCACCAGTGCCTAAATTACGCACCAAGCCTCCTGTGTGTACCCAGAGTCCTGTTGCTGCTCCCCGCATTAGCCCTGAGATGCGTGTCCCCAGTCCGGTACCACCAGTTCCGGCCCCACGCACTAGGCCTAATGTGCGTCCCCAGGGTCCAGTATGCCCTGTTGCTGCTCCCCGCACTAGCCCTGAGATGCGTGTCCCCAGCCCGGTGCCACCAGTCCCGGCACCACGCACCAGGCCTACAGTGCGCCTCAGCCGGCAGGAGTCTGCCGTCTGCACAGCAATGACTGAACTGCCCGTCTGCCAAGCGCCATCTGAGCCATCCGTCTCCCCAGCGCCATCTGAGCCATCCGTCTCCCCAGCGCCATCTGAGCCATCCGTCTCCCCAGCGCCATCTGAGCCATCCGTCTGCAATGAGCCTGCAAAGCCGCCCGTCTGCCATGAGCCTGCAAAGCCGCCCGTCTGCCATGAGCCCACTGAGCCGTCCGCCAGACAGGAGCCGCTAGAGCCGCCAGCCAGACAGGAGCCGCTAGAGCCGTCCGTCAGAGAGGATCTGCCAGAACCGCCAACCAGACAGGATCTGCCAGAGCCGCCAACCAGACAGGATCTGCCAGAGCCGCCAACCAGACAGGATCTGCCAGATCAGTTAGCCAGCCATGAGCAGCCAGATCCGTCAGCTAGCCATGAGCAGCCAGATCCGTCAGCTAGCCATGAGCAGCCAGATCCGTCAGCTAGCCATGAGCAGCCAGATCCGTCAGCTAGCCATGAGCAGCCAGATCCGTCAGCTAGCCATGAGCAGCCAGATCCGTCAGCTAGCCATGAGCAGCCAGATCCGTCAGCTAGCCATGAGCAGCCAGATCCGTCAGCTAGCCATGAGCAGCCAGATCCGTCAGCCAGCCATGAGCAGCCAGATCCGTCAGCCAGCCATGAGCAGCCAGATCCGTCAGCCAGCCATGAGCAGCCAGATCCGTCAGCCAGCCATGAGCAGCCAGATCCGTCAGCTAGCCATGAGCAGCCAGATCCGTCAGCTAGCCATGAGCAGCCAGATCCGTCAGCTAGCCATGAGCAGCCAGATCCGTCAGCTAGCCATGAGCAGCCAGATCCGTCAGCTAGCCATGAGCAGCCAGATCCGTCAGCTAGCCATGAGCAGCCAGATCCGTCAGCTAGCCATGAGCAGCCAGATCCGTCAGCCAGCCATGAGCAGCCAGATCCGTCAGCCAGCCATGAGCAGCCAGATCCGTCAGCCAGCCATGAGCAGCCAGATCCGTCAGCCAGCCATGAGCAGCCAGATCAGTTAGCCAGCCATGAGCAGCCAGATCAGTTAGCCAGCCATGAGCAGCCAGATCCGTTAGCCAGCCATGAGCAGCCAGATCTGTCAGCCAGCCATGGGCCGTCCCTCAGTCCGGAGCTGCAGTCCCTCAGTCCGGAGCTGCAGTCCCTCAGTCCGGAGCTGCCATTCCTCAGTCCGGAGCTGCCCCTTACCCTGGAGCTGCCCCTTACCCTGGAGCTGCCCCTTACCCTGGTGCTGCCCCTTACCCTGGTGCTGCCCCTTACCCTGGTGCTGCCCCTTACCCTGGTGCTGCCCCTTACCCTGGTACTGCCCCTGACCCTGGTACTGCCCCTGACCCTGGTACTGCCCCTGACCCTGGTACTGCCCCTTACCCTGGTACTGGTCCTTACCCTGGTACTGGTCCTTAGTCCGGAGCTGTCCCTTAGTCCGGAACTCCCCCTTAATGCAATGGGGTTAATGTGGAGGGGGGTCGTTTGGAGGAAGCCTAGGAGGTGGTTAGGTACTGTGGTGACGTGGGGACTACGACCAGAGCCGGAGCCGCCACCGTGGAGGGGAGCCCACCCAGACCCTCCCTTAGACTGTGTATGGTGCGCCCGGAGTTCGCGCCTCAAGGGGGGGGTTATGTCACGCCCTGGCCTTATTATTCTTTGTTTTCTTTATTATTTTAGTTAGGTCAGGGTGTGACATGGGGAATGTTTATGTTTTTGTTGGTTTTGGGTGTTTATTTGGTAAAGGGGTTATGGGGTGGAGTATATGGTTTTGTGTTGAGTGTATATGTCTAGCGTTGTCTATGTTGGTGAGTTATCTAGAAGAGTCTATGGTTACCTGAATGAGTTCCCAATTAGAGACAGCTGATTTCGGTTGTCTCTGATTGGGAGCCTTATTTAGGGTAGCCATAGGCTCTCATTGGTTGTGGGTAATTGTCTATGTAAGAACGTTTGTAGCCTGTATGTATGTGCACAACGTTTGTAGCTTCACGGTCGTTTTGTTGTTTTGTTAGTTTGTAAAGTGTTTTGTGTCGTGTTCATCTTCGTGTTGTTTAATAAAGAAGATGGCTTATTTTCCAACTGCTGCTTTTTGGTCCGTCAATCCGCCACACGATCGTGACAGGGTTTGAGAACAGAAGATGAGATGTGTCAGACGCACCCTCCTAACTAATTCAGAAGGATAACTAGAATTAACGTGGATGGCTTATGAATAATAATGCAAATTTGTCTATTTTCAGCCTTTCTTTGTGTGAGACTCTCCCTCTCTTCCCCCCTATCTATACTAACAACCCAGGGAACATGGTCAATATATAGTTTTTTACTTTGTACACTTCCCCATACAATTCTGATCAACCTGATTCTCTTTTTTTCTGGGGGGGAGGTAGATCAGCCTAAATATTGCTGATAGATTGTGGCTTCCATCAATGTAATTGTCTGAATCATTTCAAAAACCTCATAATTTTTCTGTAAATAGTGCATTCGGAAAGTATTCAGATCCCTTGACTTCATCCACATTTTGTTATATTACAGCCTTATTCTAAAATGTATTAAATAGTTTTTCCCCCCTCATCAATCTAGACACAATACCCCATAATGACAAAGACAAATTGGTTTTTACAAAAGTTTACACATTTATAAAATAAAAAAAACAATAGAAATATTGCATATATATAAGTATTCAGACCCTTTACGCAGTACTTTTTAAAGCACTTTTGGCAGCGATTACAGCCTCGAGACTTCTTGGAGAAGACGCTGTAAGCTTGGCACTCCTGTATTTGGGGAGTTTCTCCCATTCTTCTCACCAGAATGGATAGGGAGTGTCGCTGCACAACTAGTTTCAGGTCTCTCCAGAGATGTTTGATCAGGTTCAAGTCCGGGCTCTGGCTGAGCCACTCAAGGACATTCAAGGACAGTCCCGAAGCCATTCCTGCATTGTCTTGGCTATGTGCTTAGGGTGATGTGCTTTTGGAAAGTGAACCTTCACCCCAGTCTGAAGTCCTGAGCACTATGGAGCAGATTTTCTTCAAGGATCTCTCTTTACTTTGATACGTTCATCTTTCCCTCGATCCTGACTAGTCCCCCACCTATTGTCTATTCCATTTGCACAACAGCATGTGAAATGTATTGTCAATCAGTGTTGCTTCCTAAGTGGACAGTTTGATTTCACAGAAGTGTGATTGACTTGGAGTTACATTGTGTTGTTTAAGTGTTCCCTTTATTTTTTGGAGCAGTGTATATATTTAAAAAAATATATTTTCCTTTATTATTTTCTCTAACCCTACCATCCTTCCCCTAGTTGGAGTAAACTAATGGACAATGCCACTTATGCTTCTACTTCCAGCTTCTACATACTATATACATTTTACGGACACAGTATATTTCACATATTTTGTTTATTTTTGGTCCCATGCTTCAACTCCACTCAATCCCTCCAATCTATCTCTGAACACCATCCAGTTTTGATTTTTATATGCCGTAAAGACCACCCTGATTCTCTGTCAAGTCAATCACAGGCTCCCAAAAAGTAAATTGTTTTTCATCACTGGGTATCATACAGATTCCAAGTTTATTTAATGAGGACAAACAAAAACTAACCGACATTGGATTTCGGGGGAACCGCCATGAATCTCACAAAACTGAATGAAGGGTTGTGATTGGCTCCGATAGCATCTTTTTTAATTTACATTTTTTTCTCTTCTCTCCTCCACTGGAAACCCATTAGCAATGTGTCTGAAATGCCTTGGACTGATTGTGGAAATCTTTTATATTGGCACAATCTGAAGTCTGCTGGTATGGTTTTCCTGTAGGGAGAATTTTCAGTCTTTTCAAACGGCTAAGAATTGGTGTGGCTCCTTATAGATAAAAACATAAAACACAAAATCAAAACCGCTCACTCGTTTTCTTGATCACAATGCACATTTTTGAAGCAAACTGATAGGGGAGGATAAAGGTGTAGGTAGCATACTGATGGGGGGGATAAGGTGTAGGTAGCATACTGATGGGGAGAATAAGGTGTAGGTAGCATACTGATGGGGGAGGATAAGGTGTAGGTTGCATACTGATGGGGAGGATAAAGGTGTAGGTAGCATACTGATGGGGAGGATAAGGTGTAGGTAGCATGCTGATGGGGGAGAATAAGGTGTAGGTAGCATACTGATAGGGGATGATAAAGGTGTAGGTTGCATACTGATGGGGGAGGATAAAGGTGTAGGTTACATACTGATGGGGGAGGATAAGGTGTAGGTAGCATACTGATGGGGAGAATAAGGTGTAGGTAGCATACTGATGGGGGAGGACAAAGGTGTAGGTAGCATACTGATGGGGAGAATAAGGTGTAGGTAGCATACTGATGGGGAGAATAATGTGTAGGTAGCATACTGATGGGGAGAATAAGGTGTAGGTAGCATACTGATGGGGGAGGATAAAGGTGTAGGTAGCATACTGATGGGGAGGATAAGGTGTAGGTAGTATACTGATGGGGGAGGACAAAGGTGTAGGTAGCATACTGATGGGGAGAATAAGGTGTAGGTAGCATACTGATGGGGAGGATAAGGTGTAGGTTGCATACTGATGGGGAGGATAAGGTGTAGGTAGCATACTGATGGGGAGAATAAGGTGTAGGTAGCATACTGATGGGGAGAATAAGGTGTAGGTAGCATACTGATGGGGGAGGATAAAGGTGTAGGTAGCATACTGATGGGGAGAATAAGGTGTAGGTAGCATACTGATGGGCAGGATAAGGTGTCGGTAGCATACTGATGGGGAGGATAAGGTATAGGTAGCATACTGATGGGGGAGAATAAGGTGTAGGTAGCATACTGATGGGGTGGATAAGGTGTAGGTAGCATTATGATGGGGAGGATAAGGTGTAGGTAGCATACTGATGGGGAGAATAAGGTGTAGGTTGCATACTGATAGGGGAGGATAAAGGTGTAGGTAGCATACTGATGGGGGAGGATAAGGTGTAGGTAGCATACTGATGGGGAGAATAAGGTTTAGGTTGCATACTGATGGGGGAGGATAAGGTTGTAGGTAGCATACTGATGGGGAGAATAAGGTGTAGGTTGCATACTGATGGGGAGAATAAGGTGTAGGTAACACAGTGATAGGGGAGGATAAAGGTGTAGGTTGCATACTGATGGGGGAGGATAAGGTGTAGGTAGCATACTGATGGGGTGGATAAGGTGTAGGTAGCATACTGATGGGGAGAATAAGTTGTAGGTAGCATACTGATGGGGGAGGATAAGGTGCAGGTTGCATACTGATGGGGAGAATAAGGTGTAGGTAACACAGTGATAGGGGAGGATAAAGGTGTAGGTTGCATACTGATGGGGGAGGATAAGGTGTAGGTAGCATACTGATGGGGTGGATAAGGTGTAGGTAGCATACTGATGGGGAGGATAAGGTGTAGGTAGCATACTGATGGGGAGGATAAAGGTGTAGGTTGCATACTGATGGGGGGATAAGGTGTAGGTAGCATACTGATGGGGAGGATAAGGTGCAGGTAGCATACTGATTGGGGGGGAGAATATGTAGGTAGCATACTGATGGGGAGAATAAGGTGTAGGTTGCATACTGATGGGGGGATACGGTGAAGGTTGCATACTGATGGGGAGGATAAAGGTGTAGGTTGCATACTGATGGGAAGGATAAGGTGTAGGTTGCATACTGATGGGGGAGGATAAGGTGTAGGTAGCATACTGATGGGGAGAAAAAGGTGTAGGTTGCATACTGATGGGGGAGGATAAGGTTGTAGGTAGCATACTGATGGGGAGAATAAGGTGTAAGTTGCATACTGATGGGGGAGGATAAGGTGTAGGTAGCATACTGATGGGGAGAATAAGGTGTAGGTTGCATACTGATGGGGAGAATAAGGTGTAGGTAGCATACTGATAGGGGAGGATAAAGGTGTAGGTAGCATACTGATGGGGAGGATAAGGTGTAGGTAGCATACTGATGGGCGAATAAGGTGTAGGTAGCATACTGATTGGGATAATAAGGTGTAGGTTGCATACTGATGGGGGAGGATAAGGTGTAGGTAGCATACTGATTGGGAGAATAAGGTGTAGGTTGCATACTGATGGGGGAGGATAAGGTGTAGGTAGCATACTGATGGGGAGGATAAGGTGTAGGTAGCATACTGATGGGGGAGGATAAGGTGCAGGTAGCATACTGATGGGTGAGGATAAGGTGCAGGTAGCATACTGATGGGGAGAATAATGTGTAGGTTGCATACTGATGGGGGATAAGGTGTAGGTAGCATACTGATGGGGCGGATAAGGTGCAGGTAGCATACTGATGGGGGAAGATAAGGTGTAGGTAGCATACTGATGGGGAGAATAAGGTGTAGGTTGCATACTGAAGGGGGGATAAGGTGTAGGTTGCATACTGATGGGGAGGATAAAGGTTTAGGTTGCATACTGATGGGGAGGATAAGGTGTAGGCTGCATACTGATGGGGAGGATAAGGTGTAGGTAGCATACTGATGGGGAGGATAAGGTGTAGGTAGCATACTGATGGGGAGGATAAGGTGTAGGTAGCATACTGATGGGGAGGATAAGGTGTAAGTAGCATACTGATGGGGAGAATAAGGTGTAGGTAGCATACTGATGGGGGAGGATTAAGGTGTAGGTAGCATACTGATGGGGAGGATAAGGTGTAGGTAGCATACTGATGGGGAGAATAAGGTGTAGGTAGCATACTGATGGGGGAAGACAAAGGTTTGGGTAGCATGCTGATGGGCAGAATAAGGTGTAGGTAGCATACTGATGGGGAGGATAATGTGTAGGTAGCATACTGATGGGGAGAATAAGGTGTAGGTAGCATACTGATGGGGAGAACAAGGTGTAGGTAGCATACTGATGGGGGAGGATAAAGGTGTAGGTAGCATACTGATGGGGAGAATAAGGTGTAGGTAGCATACTGATGGGCAGGATAAGGTGTCGGTAGCATACTGATGGGGGAGAATAAGGTGTAGGTAGCATACTGATGGGAAGGATAAGGTGTAGGTAGCATCCTGATGGGGGAGAATAAGGTGTAGGTAGCATACTGATGGGGCGGATAAGGTGTAGGTAGCATTATGATGGGGGAGGATAAGGTGTAGGTAGCATAATAATGGGGAGAATAAGGTGTAGGTTGCATACTGATGGGGGAGGATAAGGTGTAGGTAGCATACTGATTGGGAGAATAAGGTGTAGGTTGCATACTGATGGGGGAGGATAAGGTGTAGGTAGCATACTGATGGGGAGGATAAGGTGTAGGTAGCATACTGATGGGGGAGGATAAGGTGCAGGTAGCATACTGATGGGTGAGGATAAGGTGCAGGTTGCATACTGATGGGGAGAATAAGGTTTAGGTTGCATTCTGATGGGGAGAATAAGGTGTAGGTAGCATACTGATGGGGGAGGATAAGGTGTCGGTAGCATACTGATGGGGGAGAATAAGGTGTAGGTAGCATACTGATGGGAAGGATAAGGTGTAGGTAGCATACTGATGGGGGAGAATAAGGTGTAGGTAGCATACTGATGGGGAGGATAAGGTGTAGGTAGCATTATGATGGGGGAGGATAAGGTGTAGGTAGCATAATGATGGGGAGAATAAGGTGTAGGTTGCATACTGATGGGGAGAATAAGGTGTAGGTAGCATACTGATAGGGGAGGATAAGGTGTAGGTAGCATACTGATGGGGAGAATAAGGTGTAGGTTGCATACTGATGGGGGAGGATAAGGTGTAGGTAGCATACTGATTGGGAGAATAAGGTGTAGGTTGCATACTGATGGGGAGAATAAGGTGTAGGTAGCATACTGATAGGGGAGGAAAAAGGTGTAGGTAGCATACTGATGGGGGAGGATAAGGTGTAGGTAGCATACTGATGGGGAGAATAAGGTGTAGGTTGCATACTGATGGGGGGGATAAGGTGTAGGTAGCATACTGATGGGGAGGATAAGGTGTAGGTAGCATACTGATGGGAGAGGATAAGGTGCAGGTAGCATACTGATGGGAGAGGATAAGGTGCAGGTAGCATACTGATGGGAAGAATAAGGTGTAGGTTGCATACTGATGGGGGGATAAGGTGTAGGTAGCATACTGATGGGGGAGGATAAGGTGCAGGTAGCATACTGATGGGGGAGGATAAGGTGTAGGTAGCATACTGATGGGGAGAATAAGGTGTAGGTTGCATACTGATGGGGGGATAAGGTGTAGGTTGCATACTGATGGGGAGGATAAAGGTTTAGGTTGCATACTGATGGGGAGGATAAGGTGTAGGTAGCATTATGATGGGGGAGGATAAGGTGTAGGTAGCATACTGATGGGGAGAATAAGGTGTAGGTTGCATACTGATGGGGAGAATAAGGTGTAGGTAGCATACTGATAGGGGAGGATAAAGGTGTAGGTAGCATACTGATGGGGGAGGATAAGGTGTAGGTAGCATACTGATGGGGAGAATAAGGTTTAGGTTGCATACTGATGGGGAGAATAAGGTGTAGGTAGCATACTGATAGGGGAGGACAAAGGTGTAGGTAGCATACTGATGGGGGAGGATAAGGTGTTGTTAGCATACTGATGGGGAGAATAAGGTGTAGGTAGCATACTGATGGGGGAGGATAAAGGTGTAGGTAGCATACTGATGGGTAGAATAAGGTGTAGGTAGCATACTGATGGGCGGGATAAGGTGTCGGTAGCATACTGATGGGGGAGAATAAGGTGTAGGTAGCATACTGATGGGAAGGATAAGGTGTAGGTTGCATACTGATGGGGGAGGATAAGGTTGCAGGTAGCATACTGATAGGGAGGATAAGGTTTAGGTTGCATGCTGATGGGGGAGGATAAGGTGTAGGTAGCATACTGATGGGGAGAATAAGGTGTAGGTTGCATACTGATGGGGGAGGATAAGGTTGTAGGTAGCATACTAATGGGGAGAATAAGGTGTAAGTTGCATACTGATGGGGGAGGATAAGGTGTAGGTAGCATACTGATGGTGTGAATAAGGTGTAGGTTGCATACTGATGGGGAGAATAAGGTGTAGGTAGCATACTGATAGGGGAGGATAAAGGTGTAGGTAGCATACTGATGGGGGAGGATAAGGTGTAGGTAGCATACTGATGGGGAGAATAAGGTGTAGGTAGCATACTGATGGGGGAGGATAAAGGTGTAGCTAGCATACTGATGGGGAGAATAAGGTGTAGGTAGCATACTGATGGGCGGGATAAGGTGTCGGTAGCATACTGATGGGGGAGAATAAGGTGTAGGTAGCATACTGATGGGGAGGATAAGGTGTAGGTATCATACTGATGGGGGAGGATAAGGTGTAGGTAGCATACGGATGGGGCGAATAAGGTGTAGGTTGCATACTGATGGGGAGGATAAGGTGTAGGTAGCATACTGATTGGGAGAATAAGGTGTAGGTTGCATACTGATGGGGAGAATAAGGTGTAGGTAGCATACTGATAGGGGAGGAAAAAGGTGTAGGTAGCATACTGATGGGGGAGGATAAGGTGTAGGTAGCATACTGATGGGGAGAATAAGGTGTAGGTTGCATACTGATGGGGTGGATAAGGTGTAGGTAGCATACTGATGGGGAGGGTAAGGTGTAGGTAGCATACTGATGGGGGAGGATAAGGTGCAGGTAGCATTCTGATGGGGGAGGATAAAGGTGTAGGTAGCATACTGATGGGTAGAATAAGGTGTAGGTAGCATACTGATGGGCGGGATAAGGTGTCGGTAGCATACTGATGGGGGAGAATAAGGTGTAGGTAGCATACTGATGGGAAGGATAAGGTGTAGGTTGCATACTGATGGGGGAGGATAAGGTTGCAGGTAGCATACTGATAGGGAGGATAAGGTTTAGGTTGCATGCTGATGGGGGAGGATAAGGTGTAGGTAGCATACTGATGGGGAGAATAAGGTGTAGGTTGCATACTGATGGGGGAGGATAAGGTTGTAGGTAGCATACTAATGGGGAGAATAAGGTGTAAGTTGCATACTGATGGGGGAGGATAAGGTGTAGGTAGCATACTGATGGGGTGAATAAGGTGTAGGTTGCATACTGATGGGGAGAATAAGGTGTAGGTAGCATACTGATAGGGGAGGATAAAGGTGTAGGTAGCATACTGATGGGGGAGGATAAGGTGTAGGTAGCATACTGATGGGGAGAATAAGGTGTAGGTAGCATACTGATGGGGGAGAATAAGGTGTAGGTAGCATACTGATGGGGAGGATAAGGTGTAGGTAGCATACTGATGGGGGAGGATAAGGTGTAGGTAGCATACGGATGGGGCGAATAAGGTGTAGGTTGCATACTGATGGGGAGGATAAGGTGTAGGTAGCATACTGATTGGGAGAATAAGGTGTAGGTTGCATACTGATGGGGAGAATAAGGTGTAGGTAGCATACTGATAGGGGAGGAAAAAGGTGTAGGTAGCATACTGATGGGGGAGGATAAGGTGTAGGTAGCATACTGATGGGGAGAATAAGGTGTAGGTTGCATACTGATGGGGTGGATAAGGTGTAGGTAGCATACTGATGGGGAGGGTAAGGTGTAGGTAGCATACTGATGGGGGAGGATAAGGTGCAGGTAGCATTCTGATGGGGGAGGATAAGGTGCAGGTAGCATACTGATGGGCAGAATAAGGTGTAGGTTGCATACTGATGGGGGGATAAGGTGTAGGTAGCATACTGATGGGGAGGATAAGGTGTAGGTAGCATACTGATGGGGGAGGATGAGGTGTAGGTAGCATACTGATGGGGAGAATAAGGTGTAGGTTGCATACTGATGGGGAGAATAAGGTGTAGGTTGCATACTGATGGGGTGGATAAAGGTTTAGGTTGCATACTGATGGGGGGGATAAGGTGTAGGCTGCATACTGATGGGGAGAATAAGGTGTAGGTAGCATACTGATGGGGAGGATAAGGTGTAGGTAGCATACTGATAGGGAGGATAAGGTGTAGGTAGCATACTGATAGGGAGGATAAGGTGTAGGTAGCATACTGATAGGGAGGATAAGGTGTAGGTAGCATACTGATGGGGGAGGACAAAGGTGTAGGTTGCATACTGATGGGGGAAAGAAGGTGTAGGTTGCATACTGATGGGGGAGGATAAGGTGTAGGTAGCATACTGATGGGGGAGGATAAGGTGTAGGTAGCATACTGATGGGGGAAAGAAGGTTTAGGTTGCATACTGATGGGGGAGGATAAGGTGTAGGTTGCATACTGATGGGGAGGATAAGGTGTAGGTAGCATACTGATGGGGGAAAGAAGGTGTAGGTTGCATACTGATGGGGAGAATAAGGTGTAGGTTGCATACTGATAGGGGATGATAAAGGTGTAGGTTGCATACTGATGGGGAGAATAAGGTGTAGGTTGCATACTGATAGGGGAGGATAAAGGTGTAGGTAGCATACTGATGGGGAGAATAAGGTGTAGGTTGCATACTGATGGGGGAGAATAAGGTGTAGGTTGCATACTTATGGGGGAGGATAAGGTTGCAGGTAGCATACTGATGGGGAGAATAAGGTGTAGGTTGCATACTGATGGGGGAGAATAAGGTGTAGGTTGCATACTGATGGGGGAGGATAAGGTTGCAGGTAGCATACTGATGGGGAGAATAAGGTGTAGGTTGCATACTGATGGGGGAGGATAAGGTGTAGGTAGCATACTGATGGGAAGAATAAGGTGTAGGTTGCATACTGATGGCGGAGGATAAGGTGTAGGTAGCATACTGATGGGGAGAATAAGGTGTAGGTAGCATACTGATCGGGGATGATAGGGGGATACCTATTATCCTAAGGTTTATGTCATGATGAAATAACAGGATCTTACATAATATGGACAATTTCACTGGTGACAGAAATGCAACGCTGATTCATATCGCAAGTGATGGTAAATCAAAGTGTCGTCTCTTTAAATACCCTTCACACAGAGGTAACCTTTATGGAGAATGTGGCCATTTAATTGATGCACACACACACACACACACACACACACACACACACACACACACACACACACACACACACACACACACACACACACACACACACACACACACACACACACACACACACACACACACACACACACACACACACACACACACACACACCACCCTGATTCTCTGTCAAGTCAATCACAGGCTCCCAAAAAGTAAATTGTTCTTCATCACTGGGTATCATACAGATTCAACCTTTTTTATTGAGGACAAGCAAAAACTAACCGACATTTGATTTCGGGGGACTGACGTGAATCTCACAAAACTGAATGAAGGGTTGTGATTGGCTCCGATAGCATCTTTTTTCATTTACATTTTTTTCTCTTCTCTCCTCCACTGGAAACCCATTAGCAATGTGTCTGAAATGCCTTGGACTGATTGTGGAAATCTTTTATATTGGCACAATCTGAAGTCTGCTGGTATGGTTTTCCTGTAGGGACAATTTTCAGTCTTTTCAAACGGCTAAGATTCGGTGTGGCTCCTTATAGATTAATGACATAAAACACAAAATCAAAGCCTCTCACTCGTTTTTGCTGGTGACAGAAATGCAAGGCTGATTCATATCGCAAGTGACGGTCAATCAAAGTGTAGTGTCTTTAAATACCCTTCACACAGCGGTGACCTTTATGGAGAATGCGGCCATTTGAGTGGATGTAAAATGAATTGTACACGCACGCACGCACACGCACCCTTTCCCGCACACGCACACGCACACACACACACACACACACGCACACACGCACGCACACGCACCCTTTCCCACACACGCACACACACACACTATAGAATTACACCACAGACCGACATCACACATGAAGCCCATTACTGCTCTTAACACGTGACATTTCCACTCACCTTTGGAAACGTGCCACCAAAACAGCAAGGCTTGAAATTGGAACTGGAAATCTACTAGCACCCATGTGTTGGTCTTTCCTGAAGACTGAAGCCTTGGAAGCCTGCCCAATGGCTTCTTACATGGAGCCGTTTAGCCCTGCAGCATTTAACACCACACAGGGAGAAAGACGATCTCTGAAAGCTTGTCTGGGGTTTTCTGCTCCTTTGGACTGAGCGTAAGATGGTGAGAGGGACTATTGAAGTAGTCAGAGGGTAAATTGAAAAATCGGGTATTTGTTGTCTTTTCATCTGTGCTTTTCGTTGGTCTTTTCCCTTCATATTATTGAAAAACACCTATAAAACTACAGTACAGGTCAAAGGTTTGGACACACCTACTCATTCAAGGGTTTTTCTTTTTTTTTACTATTTTCTACATTGTGGAATAATAGTGAAGATATAAAAACTATGAAATAACACATATGGAATCATGCTGTAACCAAAAATGTGCTAAATAAATCAAAATATTTTATATTTGAGATTCTTCAAAGTAGCCACCCTTTGCCTTGATGACAGCTCTGAACACTCTTGGCATTCTCTCAATCAGCTTCATGAGGTAGTCACCTGGAATGCATTTCAATTAACAGGTGTGCCTTGTTAAAAGTTAATGTGTAATTTATTTCTGACTTAATGCGTTTGAGCTAATCAGTTGTGTTTTGATAAGATAAGGGTGGTATACAGAAGATAGCCATATTTGGTAAAATACCAAGTTCATATTATGGCAAGAACAGCTCAAATAAGCAAAGAGAATCGACAGTCCATCATTATTTTAAGACATGAAGGTCAATCAATACGGAACATTTCAAAAACTTTGAAAGTTTCTTCAAGTGCACTCGCAAAAACCATCAAGCGCTATGATGAAACTGGCTCTCATGAGGACCACCACAAGAAAGGAAGACCCAGAGTTACTTTTGTTGCAGAGGATAAGTTAAATAGAGTTACTAGCTTCAGAAATTGCAGCACAAATAAATGATTCACAGAGTTCAGGTAACAGACACATCTCAACATAAACTGTTCAGAGGAGACTGTGTAAATCAGGCCTTCATGGTTGAATTGCTGCAAAGAAACCACTACTAAAGGACACCAATAAGAAGAAGAGACTTGTTTGGGCCAAGAAACATGAGCAATGGACATTAGACCCGTGGAAATCTGTCCTTTGGTCTGATGAGTCCAAGATTTTTGGTTCCGACCGCCGTGTCTTTGTGAGAAGCAGAGTAGGTGAACGGATGATCTACGCATGTGTGGTTCCCACCGTGAAGCATGGAGGAGGAGGTGGGAGGGTGTGGGGGTGCTTTGCTGGTGACACTGTCAGTGATTCATTTAGAATTCAAGGCACACTTAACCAGCATGGCTACCACAGCATTCTGCATCGATACGCCATCCCATCTGGTTTGCACTTAGTGGTACTATCATTTATTTTTCAATAGGACAAGGACCCAACACACCTCCAGGCTGTGTAAGGTCTATTTGACCAAGAAGGAGAGTGATTGAGTGCTGCATCAGATGACCTGGCCTCCACAATCACCCGGCTTCAACCCAATTGACATGTTTTGGGATGAGTTGAACCGCAGAGTGATGGTAAATCAGCCAACAAGTGCTCAGCATATGTGGGAACTCCTTCAAGACTGTTGGGAAAAGCATTCCAGTCGACGCTGGTTGAGAGAATGCCAAGAGTATGCAAAGCTGTCATCAAGGCAAAGGGTGGCTACTTTGAAGAATCTTAAAAATAAAATATATTTGTTAAACACGTTTTTGCTTACTATATAATTCCATTTGTGTTATTTTATAGTTTTGATGTATTCACTATTATTCTACAATGTAGAAAATAGTAAAAATAAAGACAAACCCTTGAATGAGGATGTGTGTCTAAACTTTTGACTGGTACTGTATGTTGGGAACTGTCACGATCGTCATAATAAGTGGACCAAGGCGCAGCGTGAGAGACATACATTTTCCTTTTATTAGACGAAGACGTAACACGAAACACTCTTACAAAAAACTAACAAAACAATAAACGACCGTGAAGCTATAAACGAAAGTGCACAGACAAGCTACTAACGTTCAACATAGACAATTACCCACAAACAACTAAAGCCTATGGCTGCCTTAAATATGGCTCCCAATCAGAGACAACAATAAACAGCTGTCTCTGATTGAGAACCAAACCAGGCAACCATAGACTTTCCTAAACACCTACACTGAACACAACCCCATTCATCTTCAAAACCCCCTAAACAATACACACACCCTAAACTAGACAAAACACACAAACAACCCCCATGTCACACCCTGACCTAACTAAACTAATAAAGAAAATCAATATAACCTCATGGTGAATTTGATTGTTTTATACAGTAATCTTTGGTAGGTGATAGAAGTCTTTCAACTTCACAGTGATCTGTTTTTTTAAAGAGTGAGGTATCACCAGGTGTATGTCTCAACTACATCTTCCACAAACCCCTGCTCTACAGGTTCTGCTCTACCGGTTCTGCTCTACCGGTTCTGCTCTACAGGTTCTGCTCTACAGGTTCTGCTCTACCGGTTCTGCTCTACAGGTTCTGCTCTACCGGTTCTGCTCTACCGGTTCTGCTCTACAGGTTCTGCTCTAAAGTTCTGCTCTACCGGTTCTGCTCTACAGGTTCTGTCCTACAGGTTCTGCTCTACCAGTTTCTGCTCTACCAGTTTCTGCTGTACTGGTTCTGCTCTACCAGTTCTGCTCTACCAGGTGCTGCTCTACTGGTTCCGCTCTACTAGTTTCTGCTCTACCGGTTCTGCTCTGCAGATTCTGCTCTACCGGTTCTGCTCTACCAGGTTCTGCTCTACAGGTTCTGCTCTGCAGATTCTGCTCTGCCGGGTCTGCTCTACAGGTTCTGCTCTACCAGGTCCTGCTCTACCGGTTCTGCTCTACCGGTTCTGCTCTGCCGGGTCTGCTCTACAGGTTCTGCTCTACCAGGTCCTGCTCTACCAGGTTCTGCTCTACCAGGTTCTGCTCTACCGGTTCTGCTCTACAGGTTCTGCTCTGCAGATTCTGCTCTGCCGGGTCTGCTCTACTGGTTCTGCTCTACTGGTTCTGCTCTGCAGATTCTGCTCTGCCGGGTCTGCTCTACAGGTTCTGCTCTACCAGGTTCTGCTCTACCGGGTCTGCTCTACAGGTTCTGCTCTACAGGTTCTGCTCTACCGGTTCTGCTCTGCCGGGTTCTGCTCTACCTGGTTCTGCTCTGCAGATTCTGCTCTGCCGGGTCTGCTCTACAGGTTCTGCTCTACCAGGTTTGTGCTTTACCAGGTTCTGCTCTACAGGTTCTGCTCTACCAGGTTCTGCTCTACCGGGTCTGCTCTACAGGTCCTGCTCTACCGGTTCCGCTATACCAGTTTCTGCTCTACCAGGTTCTGCTCTACCGGTTCTGCTCTACCAGGTTCTGCTCTACAGATTCTGCTCTACCAGATTTGTGCTTTTAAGTCAAATAAAACGTTCAAAAATGAAATATCTCTTTTTGCCGTCATTTAATTTCCTTCTCCAAGTTATGCACTGTGATATTAATATTAATCTAACCCTCCCCGAATCGGCCTCACACACACAGACACACACACACACACACACACACACACACACACACACACACACACACACACACACACACACACACACACACACACACACACACACACACACACACACACACAAACAAGTTGTGTCCCTGTATGTCAGGTCTCGTCATGGCCCTGCGTGCTGAACGGGGCCCTAGGTTATAACCACTGTGTTCCTCAGATATTTTAGATAATTGAACAAATGATGCACAGCTTGTTGTGGTGTGTTCAGGTCAGTGTGGCTCCTAGCGTTAAGGGCCCCCTGTGCCTCTTTATTAATTGTGAAAGTTGCTGCTTTTCATTTCTGTGTCCCTGTTCAGGCATCATTAGTCACCGCGCTGACCTGCCCGTGGCTACAGCTCCCACCAGCAAACCCACCATCCACAGGATGAACAGCAGTAATAAGAGCAGCTGTGTGTGGAAGGGGTGATGGTGTGTGTGTGTGTGTGTGTGTGTGTGTGTGTGTGTGTGTGTGTGTGTGTGTGTGGAAGGGGTGGCTGTGTGTGTGTGTGTGTGTGTGTGTGTGTCTGTGTGTCTGTGTGTCTGTGTGTGTTTGTGGAAGGGGTGGCGGTGTTTGGAAGGGGTGGCGTGTGTCTGTCTGTTTGCGCGTGTGTGTGTGCGTGTGTGTGTGTGTGTCTGTGTGTGTGTGTGTTTGTGGAAGGGGTGGCGGTGTGTGGAAGGGGTGGCTGTGTGTGTGTGTGTGTGTGTGTGTGTGTGTGTGTGTGTGTGTGTGTGTGTGTGTGTGTGTGTGTGTGTGTGTGTGTGTGTGTGTGTGTGTGTGTGTGTGTGTGTGTGTGTGTGTGAATGCTTGTGTGGAACTGTGGAGTTGTGCAGTTCCTGCTTTTGTGTTTATATGGAATACACTGGGTGGCAATTTACTGTCTTGACACCAGGGTTATGGGTTCTATTCCCACGGGGGACCAGTCAATATAGATGTCTGTACTTACTATACTACTGACCGTAAGTCGCTCTGGATAAGAGTCTCTGCTAAATGACTAAACTGTAATACACAACTCATCATATTTCAGAGCAGGCACATTATCTTTCAATACATTATCACCCAATACACTATTATCCAATACATTGTCATTATCAAGCCCCATATACCACCCACCACTGCAACCTGTATGCTCTCGTTGGCTGGCCCTCACTACATATTCGTCGCCAAACCCACTGGCTCCAGGTCATCTATAAGTTTTTGCTTGGTAAAGCCCCAACTTATCTCAGCTCACTGGTCACCATAGCAGCACCCACTCGTAGCGCAGACTCCAGCAGGTATATTTCACTGGTCATCCGCAAAGCCAACATCTCTTTGGCTGCCTTTCCTTCCCGTTCTCTGTTGCCATTGACTGGAACGAATTGCAAAAATCTCTGAAGCTGGAGTCTTATATCTCCCTCTCTAACTCTAAGCATCAGCTGTCAGAGCAGCTTGTGTACCTGTACACAGCCAATCTGTAAATAGCACACCCGACTAACTCATCCCCATATTATTACTTTCCCTCTTACTCTTTTGCACCACAGTATCTCTACTTGCACATCATCATCTGCACATATATAACTCCAGTATTAATGCTAAATTGTAATTATTTTCGCCTCTATGTTCTATTTATTGCCTACCTCCCTACTCTTCTACATTTGCACACACTGTACATAGATTTTTCTATTGTGCTATTGACTGTACGTTTGTTTATGTGTAACTCTGTGTTGTTGTTTTTGTCGCACTGCTTTGCTTTATCTTGGCCAGGTTGCAGTTGAGAACTTGTTCTCAACTGGCCTACCTGGTTAAATAAAGGTTAAATAAAACAAAAATGTTCATACATGATCAAGTAATACATTATCGTTCAATGCATTGTCATTCAATACATTATCATCCAATGCATTATCAAGTCTCTGCAACTGCCATGCAAACCCAAGAGACCAGACGGTAATGGTATAAAATTAAATGAAAAAAAATTCTAATTCTATTTATCACTGTCTTAT
>NC_074696.1:15123260-15128260 GCF_029448725.1 Salvelinus fontinalis
GGATGGCAGGGAGACATGGAGAAGGAGACTTGATTGTTCTGTAAGAGAGAAATATGGTAGTCAGCAGGGCTGTGGTATGGGGATGGCAGGGAGACATGGAGAAGGAGACTTGATTGTTCTGTAAGAGAGAAATATGGTAGTCAGCAGGGCTGTGGTATGGGGATGGCAGGGAGACAGGGAGAAGGAGACTTGATTGTTCTGTAAGAGAGAAATATGGTAGTCAGCAGGGCTGTGGTATGTGGATGGCAGGGAGACAGGGAGAAGGAGACTTGATTGTTCTGTAAAAGAGAAATATGGTAGTCGGCAGGGCTGTGGTATGTGGATGGCAGGGAGACAGGGAGAAGGAGACTTGATTGTTCTGTAAGAGAGAAATATGGTAGTCAGCAGGGCTGTGGTATGGGGATGGCAGGGAGACAGGGAGAAGGAGACTTGATTGTTTTGAAGTAAGGTTTTCATTTCACTTTTCTGTTATTGTTTTCAAAATGACTGTCCAAAATAACTGTGTGTGTGTATGTGTGTGTCAATGTGTGTCTGTGCGTGTCTGTGCGTGTCTGTGTGTGTGTGTATGAGTGTGTGTTACCTTGTCCTGATATGACATTCATAGAACCCCTCAATCATATCCAGGTATACTCAGTACTCTGACGAACGAATTCACCCTGAGAGAGCATAGAGACACTCTTTTTAATCCATCCATTCCTCTCCTCCGCAGGCTCCAACCTGTCTGCTCTCCTCAGCGATGAGAGGGAAGGGAACTCAACTTACTCAGCCATGACCGTGGCCCCTCTAACTAAACTCCAATATTCTCTCCATCTCTCTTCAGGCTGGTTATGATAGATGTAATATTGATGGTGTTGGGTTTTCTGGCCATCCATCAAAGCGATAACTACGTTGGTGAAGAGTTACCAGGAGGCGAGAACTTCCTGGGATGACGTAACCAAACGTACTCTACTGTATACGTCTTTTTGAGTAACTTTTCCTCCATTAACATTACAGCAGCTTTTCCCGCATTAACATTACAGCAGATCTCTAGGAGGCTCTCTAGATGATGCAACCCCAGCATGCACCTGTACGTCCCTATAGTACACACACACACACACAGACACACACAGAAACACACTTCACACACCTGTAGGTCCCTATAGCACACACACACACACACACACACACACAGACACACACACACACACACCTGTAGGTCCCTATAGCACACACACACACACACACACACACAGACACACACACACACACACACACACACACACACACACACACACACACACACACACACACACACACACACACACACACACACACACACACACACACACACACACACACACACCTGTACGTCCCTATAGCACACACACACACACAGAAACACACAGACACACACACACACACGCACAGACACACACAGAAACACACACACACACACACTTCACACACCTGTCGATCATATGTGTTAGCATAACAGAGTGGACAGAAAGGCATGGGGTGGGTTCTATGATTCTCCAGTCTGCTCCTGTTATTAAAACCTGAGGTGGCAGAATGATCAAAGATGGAAATGATCAACATTGCCTGGCCATCTGTTCTACTGCAACACCTGGTGCCAGGATCAACCCCGAGTCTGGCTACCCCTCAGGCTGTGTGTGTGTGTGTGTGTGTGTGTGTGTGTGTGTGTGTGTGTGTTTCTGTGTGTGTTTCTGTGTGTGTTTCTGTGTGTGTGTGTGTGTCTGTGTGTGTTTCTGTGTGTGTGTGTGTGTGTGTGTGTGTGTGCTGTATGCTTCATTGTGGATGGGTTGATATGGCTTGTAGTTGGCATATTTTAGGAAATGCATGCAGTGCAGAGAGTTGTGTTAGAAACAGTGAGGCTACATGCCAGCACATACATCCATGTGCATACACGTGCACACTCAGGCATACACTGAGTGTACAAAACATTAAGAACACCTTCCTAATATTGAGTTGAACCCCCCCACCCCCTTCTCGTCTCATTTTTGCTCTCAGAACTGGCTCATTTCGTCGGGGCGTGGACTCTACAAGGTGTCAAAGGAGTTCCACAGGGATGCTGGCCCATGTTGACTCAAGTTGGCTGGATGCCCTTTGGGGAGGTGCACCATTGACACACACGGGCAACTGTTGAGTGTGAAAAACCCAGCAGAGTTGTAATTCTTGACACAAACCAGTACGCCTGGCACCTACTTCTATATCCCATTCAAAGGCACTTAAATATTTTGTCTTGCTCATTCACCCTCTGAATGGCACACATACACAATTTTTTTTTTTTCACTAGGCAAGTCAGATAAGAAAAAAATATTATTTACAATGACAGCCTACCCCAGACAACACTGGGCCAATTGCAAACCACCCTATGACTCCCAATCACAGCCAGATGTGATACAGCCTGGATTCGAACCAGGGACTGCAGTGATACCTCTTGCACTGAGATGCAGTGCCTTAGTCCACTGCGCCACTCAGAAGCCAACTCCTTGTCTCAATTGTCTAATTGTCTAAAGGTTTAAAACATCCTTCTTTAACCTGTATCGTCCCCTTCATCTACACTGATTCAAGTGTATTTAACAAGTTACATCAATAAGGAATCATACCTTTCACCTGGTCATGTCATGGAAAGAGCAGGTGTTCATAATGTTTTGTGTAGTCATAGTATATTGTAGTGGAGCTGTTAAATAAAGTTTGAAATACAAAACAGCAGATATGGTAATTTACATAGATATGGTCATCACAATGAAGTTTGATATACAAACAGCAGATTTGATATTTGACATCTGTGCCCAGTGGGAACACATTCCTACATTTACAGAAGTGTTTTCAACTCGAATGCTGAAATTACTTGAGAATGGTCAAGTTCACCGAAATGTCGACCCCATAATACTGCTGCAGTACAATTTAGAGGAAGGAGTCATTTGGATTACTTTATTTTTTTGCAAGTGTAAGCTCTAACAGCAATGCTTTATCTACCAAGCCTGCTTCATTCATTGTACTAACACTTTTTAAGCTGTTGCAAAATGAGAAAAAAAGTGTACATTGTGCTATTTGCCCTCGATTTCCCATTGCTAAATAAAACAAAATAATAATTTAGAGTTTTAAACCCTGTGTAAAAAATTATTAATGTTTTCCTGGCTCTTTATTGAAGGTAGTATAGATTTTGTTTTGTTTAATAAATCGATTGTGAGAGTAAACTGTTTCCACAGGCCATTAACTGCAGATAATTATCATTAATTAGTATTGTGGTGTAGTCCACCTGCTACCCTGTCAGCTCCCACTCTTTTCCTCTCTTTATTTTTTTCGCTATTACTTTTACATCTCTCTCTCTCTCTCTCTCTCTGTCTCTCTCTCTCTCTCGCTCTCTCTCTCTCTTTCTGTTTCCTTCTCTCCTTTCCTTTCTCCCTCTCTCTCTTACTCTTAAAGAGAAAGTAAAGAGGGTAACAACAGTGAGCTACCAAGGGTAAACAACCCCCCCAAAAAATCCACCATGTCTGTAACATGCTTTCTGAAATATATGGCCACCCATGTTGAAATATGGTCAAATTTCGATTGTTCTTTTAAATGTTTTATGAACTTCTTTGTTGTAGCGTGCAGTATTTGACGTCTGGATGAAAATCGTGCCCAGAGTAAACTGCCTGCTACTCAGGCCCAGAGGCCAGGATATGCATAGTATTAGTATATTTGGATAGAAAACACTCTGAAGTTTCTATAACTGTTTGAATGATGTCTGTGACTATAACAGAACTCATATGGCAGGCAAAAACCTGAGAAGAATCCAACCAGAAAGTGGGAAATCTGAGGTTTGTAGTTTTTCAAGTGATTGCCTATCCAACATACTGTGTCTATGTAGTCAGATTGGACTTCATAAGGCTTCCACTAGATGTCAACAATCTTTAGAATGTTGTTTCAGGCTTCTACTATGAAAGGGGGGCGAATAAGAGCTGTTTGAATCAGGGGTCTGGCAGAAAGCCTTGAGTTTAGTCACGCGCACGGCCGTGAGCATGAGCTCCGTTCCATTTCATTTCTAAAGAAAAAGGAAATGTCCGGTTGGAATATAAGATTTATGATAAAAACATCCTAAAGATTGATTCTATACATCGTTTGACATGTTTCTACAAGCTGTAATGGAACTTTTTTGACTTTTCGTCTGGACTTTTCGTCTGGACAAGTGCCTGCACCTTGTGCATTTGGTTTACTGGACTAAACGCGCAAACAAAAAGGAGGTATTTGGCCATAAAGATGAACTTAATCGAACAAAATTAACATTTGTTGTCTAACATGGAGACCTGGGAGAACCATCAGATGAAGATCATCAAAGGTAAGTGATTCATTTTAATGCTATTTCTGACTTTTGTGACACCTCTCGTTGGTTGGAAAATGGCTGCATGCTTTTCTGTGGCTAGGCGCTGACCTAACATAATCACATGGTGTGCTTTTGCCTTAAAGCCTTTTTCAAATCTGACACAGCGGTTGCATTAAGGAGAAGTTTATCTTTAATCGTATGTTAAACACTTGTATCTTAGATCAATGTTTATGATGAGTATTTCTGTAATTTGATGTGGCTCTCTGCACTTTCACAGGATGTTTGTTTGAGACAATGCATTTCTGAACATAACGCGCCAATGTAAACTGAGATTTCTGGATATAAATATGAACTTTATTGAACAAAACATACATGTATTGTGTAACATAAAGTCCTATGAGTGCCATCTGATGAAGATCATCAAAGGTTAGTGATTAATTTAATCGCTATTTCTGACTTTTGTGTGCCCTCTCCTTGGTTGGAAAATGACTGTATGTTTTTCTGTGACTAGGCGCTGACCTAACATAATCGCATGGTGTGCTTTCGCAGTAAAGCCCTTTTGAAATCGTACACTGTGGTTGGATTTACAAGAAGTTTATATTTAAAATGGTGTATAAGACTTGTATGTTTGAGGAATTTTAATTATGGGATTTCTGTTGTTTTGAATTTGTCGCCCTGCAATTTCACTGGC
>NC_074696.1:15133260-15260760 GCF_029448725.1 Salvelinus fontinalis
ACACAATAAAGTATGGGACTTATTTCCATTGTTAAATCATGGAGGATAACACACAATAAAGTCTGGGACTTATTTCCATTGTTAAATCATGGAGGATAACACACAATAGAGTTTGGGACTTATTAGAATCATGGAGGATAACACACAATAAAGTATGGGACTTATTTCCATTGTTAAATCATGGAGGATAACACACAATAAAGTCTGGGACTTATTTCCATTGTGTCCTCTTGAGACAAGTTGACTAGACAAGATGGAACACAGTACGGCACTGAAATAATAAAACAAAGACAGAGAAGAAGAACATCTATCTCATCATTCCAGTTACATCATAGGGGTTATTCATATGGGCACAGAGGACATCAAACATATTTTTACTTTATTTTTAAAACTGCCCAGAGAGGACGTTGTTTTTATGGGCAGAGGCAACTCATTCCATTCTGAGGCTCCAGTATACAAGAAAGTACCTTTCCCAGCATTACTCCTGAACCTGTATAAGGACACATCAGCAACACCTGATCTGGTGCTGTGATAGTGTGCATCCCTAACACGAGGAAAGTAATCACTTAGATATCTGGGCGCAGGACAATAAAATACTCCTGTAAACCAAACCCAGTCTAATCTGGGACACCCTAGCCTCAACAGGCAGCCAGTTTAGTTCCTGAAAGCAGCTCCTGCCTATGTGAGTACGTGGACTCACCTTCAATACTACCCTGATCAGCTTATTCTGGGTTATCTGGAGCTCCCCCTTCATAAGTTTAGATAAGCCCCTAAACCAGGAAGTACTAGCGTTGTCAAAATGGCATTGAATGAGGGCAGTAGCTAGCACTTTCATGGAATCCTTATCAAGCAGCTTGGACTTTCTAGCCAAAAACTTAGTCCTGGCATTAACCTTCCCTTGCACCTTATTGGCCATGCTCACACCTCCCAAGCTTTCATCAAGGTTACATGACAGGTAGCTAAAATAGGTTTTAGTGGTCAGCACCTCGCCCCCTAATTCCACTCTGATTTCAGACGACCTACAAAATGTAGGTCTGGATACAAAAATAATTGCCTCAGTTTTCCTTAAGTGCAGAGATAGCTTATTATCTCCAAGCCATTTGCTAATGTTAGTAATCTCTGTGCTAAGTATACTCTCCAACATAGTTTTACTTTTGTGAGACACCAGAAGTGTAGAGTCATCAGCATAAAGAAAAAGACGGCAAGAATAAACATCTTTCATATCGTTAATATATAATAAAAACAGCAGAGGCCCAAGCACGCTCCCCTGTGGAACGCCACAACTCATTGGTTTTGCCTGAGACAGTGAACCATTAACCTCTACTACTTGCTCCCTTCCTGATGAATATGACTTTACCCTGCCTAGAGGGATACTGCTTAACCCCAGTGCCTACAGTTTGGAGATTAGGAGACAGTGGTTAACTGTACCAAAGGCCTTCTGTAGGTCAAGCAGTACCATTTCACCCAGATTTCCCTCATCAATCTCTTTCCTGATGAGGTCAGTCAAGTAAAGTAGACATGAATACATGGAGTATGTTTTTCTTAAACCTGACTGAAAATCATACATTAGACCTTTGTCACGACTTCTCCGAAGTCGTTGCCTCTCCTTGTTCGGGCGGTGCTCGGCGGTCAACGTCACCGGTCTTCTAGCCATCATCGAATCATTTTTCATTTTTCCATTGGTTTTGTCTTGTCTTCCCACACACCTGTTTTCAATCCCATCCATTACCTCTTGTGTATTTAACCCACTGTTTCCCTTCATGTCTTTGTCAGAGATTGTTTTATGTCAGTGTTGTTTCTTTCTGTAGAGGTGCACGACGGGTCCTCGTACCCATGTTTATTTTATGTATGTACATTTTCATGTTTGGAGCATGTTAAGTGGACATTTATTAAAAGACTCCATTTACACTCCGTTTGACTCTCCTGAGCCTGATAACATATTGTTAACATATTCATACATTTGCTCATGACAGAATGAGGGGATGTGAAGAGGAGAAAGGGTGAGAGAGAAAGGGAGAGACATGGGGAGAGAGAGAGAAAGAGAGAGAGCGAGGGTGAGAGAGAAAGGAAGAGACTGATAGAGTGAGAGGGAGGAGAGAGAGAGAAAGAGAGACAGAGAAAGAGAGAGAGAGAGAGAGAGAGAGAGAGAGAGAGAGAGAGAGAGAGAGAGAGAGAGAGAGAGAGAGAGAGAGAGAGAGAGAGAGAGAGAGAGAGAGAGAGAGAGAGAGAGAGAGAGAGAGAGAGAGAGAAAGAGAGAAAGAGAGAGAGAGAGAGTAACTAAATAAATATATGAGACATAACAGAGATACAGAAATCTCCTGTGTTCTCCTGTGGCCTGTGAGTGTTTTAGTCAGTTAGTCAGTCCGTCAGTCCGTCAGTTCATCAGTCCGTCCATCAGTCAGTCGGTGGACATGCTCGAGTTTATCAAAACCGTAATGTATCATGGGTAAATTATGACTAACGCACGCACGCACGCAGGCACACACACACACACACACACACACACACACACACACACACACACACACACACACACACACACACACACACACACACACACACACACACACACACACAACTTTACACCAGTAATATTTTCCTTATGGTGCTAATCTTTCCTACATTTACACTGTCCTTTACGGTGTCACTTCTCCCGACTCAAAGTTGAAATGAAATGTCTCCTCTCCTCTCCTCTCATCTCACTCCTCTCCTCTCCTCCTTTCTCTCCTGTCCTCTCCTCTCCACCTCCTCTCATCTCCACCTCATCTCCACCTCATCTCCACCTCCACCTCCTCTCTTCTATAGGTTTATCTCCTGACAGTAGAGAAGCCTTCATCAGTGACTGATCGCTGGTCCTCTGATGGTCACTCTCACAAGAGGATGACTGGAACCATTCCCTCTCAATTACCCCCCTCCCCTCTCTCTCTCTCTCTCTCTCTCTCTCTCTCTCTCTCTCTCTCTCTCTCTCTCTCTCTCTCTCTCTCTATCGCTCTCTCTTTCTTCACTCTCTCTCTCTCTCTCTCTGTCTCTGTCTCTGTCTCTGTCTCTGTCTCTGTCTCTGTCTCTGTCTCTGTCTCTCTGTCTCTGTCTCTGTCTCTGTCTCTGTCTCTGTCTCTGTCGCTGTCTCTGTCTCTGTCTCTGTCTATCTCTAACTCTGTCTCTGTCTCTGTCTCTGTCTCTGTCTTTGTCTCTCTCTCTCCAAGGCATGTTGTTGTCCTCTTTTGCAATGTGGAGAGCACTGGGTAGAGTGAACACACCCCACGCATTCATAGGATTATCATTCACTCAAGGTTCCTTTATAGGCCGTGGGGAAATATACCCACACACACAGACACATCATTCACACACTCAAAATACACACACTCATAATACAAACACTCACAATACACCAACTCACAAATATTCCTGTGCCAAATATGTTTTCATGTAAAGCCTGCTGTTGCTCCATAGCAATTACATTTAGGGTACAGAGAGAAACACTAAGCCCAAAATATTATTCCCTAACATATGATCCTTATTGGTTTCTGGCTACCCCTGTGTGTGTGTGTGTGTGTGTGTGTGTGTGTGTGTGTGTGTGTGTGTGTGTGTGTGTGTGTGTGTGTGTGTGTGTGTGTGTGTGTGTGTGTGTGTGTGTGTGTGTGTGTGTGTGTGTGTGTGTGTGTGTGTGTGAGAGAGACTGTGTGTGTATCATTTTCTGCCCTCTCTCTTCATTCTCCATCATAATGAACTTCCTCTCCCTTCATTCTCCATCATAATGAACTTCCTCTCCCTTCATTCTCCATCATATTGAACCTCCTCTCCCTTCTTTCTCCATAATATTGAACTTCCTCTCCCTTCATTCTCCATCATAATGAACTTCCTCTCCCTTCCTTCTCCATCACATTGAATTTCCTCTCCCTTCATTCTCCATCATAATGAACTTCTTCTCCCTTCATTCTCCATCATATTGAACTTCCTCTCACTTCATTCTCCATCATAATGAACTTCTTCTCCCTTCCTTCTCCATCATATTGAACTTCCTCTCCCTTCCTTCTCCATCATATTGAACTTCCTCTCCCTTCATTCTCCATCATAATGAACTTCCTCTCCCTTTCTTCTCCATCATATTGAACTTCCTCTCCCTTCATTCTCCAGCACATTGAACTTCCTCTCCCTTCATTCACCATCACATTGAACTTCCTCTACCTTCATTCTTCATCATATTGCACTTCCTCTCCCTTCATTCTCCATCATATTGAACTTCCTCTCCCTTCATTCACCATCATATTGAACTTCCTCTCCCTTCATTCACCATCATATTGAACTTCCTCTCCCTTCATTCACCATCATATTGAACTTCCTCTCCCTTCATTCACCATCACATTGAACTTCCTCTACCTTCATTCTCCATCATATTGCACTTCCTCTCCCTTCAATCTCCATCATATTGCATATCCTCTCCCTTCATTCTCCATCATATTGAACTTCCTCTCCCTTCATTCACCATCATATTGAACTTCCTCTCCCTTCATTCTCCAGCACATTGAACTTCCTCTACCTTCATTCTCCAGCATATTGAACTTCCTCTCCCTTCATTCACCATCATATTGAACTTCCTCTCCCTTCATTCTCCATCATATTGAACTTCCTCTCCCTTCATTCACCATCATATTGAACTTCCTCTCCCTTCATTCACCATCATATTGAACTTCCTCTCCCTTCATTCACCATCATATTGAACTTCCTCTCCCTTCATTCACCATCATATTGAACTTCCTCTCCCTTCATTCACCATCACATTGAACTTCCTCTACCTTCATTCTCCAGCATATTGCACTTCCTCTCCTTTTGTTCTCCAGCATATTGAAGCGTGGCTTTCATTCTCTATTGCAAATGTGTTTATGTATATACGTACCCACGCAAGTGTGTGTGTGTATGATCAGTCAGTGCTCACTCACTATCTAACCTTGATGTATCTCCAGCACTGAAGTCTCTCAAGCACACCCTGATTTACTTTGCATACTAGGGCCTCATCCCAATAACACCCTATTCCCTAGAGTATGCCAACAGAACCCTATGGGCTCTGGTCAAAAGTAGTGCACTAGGTAGGGAATAGGGTGCCATGTGGGACGAAGCCTAGGGCCTCCATTAGGAAGAAAAGCCAAATAATTACTTAGGTTAAATGGTTAGCTGAGCCTCATAGAAAAGGTCTCGTTTTTCCTGCTACACTCAATAATTCAATTATTTCTCTGTTAACTTTGATCTGTTGCCAGGAACGTGTGCCTTGGCAGGAAACAGCAAAAACATGGAATGTCAGAGATGGATGTTGTGTTGGTTAGTAGATCTGTAGGCTATTGTAGGTTTAGCCACATCAACACATTAATCCTCTAGTTATATATAAATACACATTAACCCTCTAGTTATATATAAATACACATTAATCCTCTAGTTACATATAAATACACATTAATCATTTACATTACATTACATTTTTTTGTCATTTAGCAGACGCTCTTATCCAGAGCAACTTACAGTAGAGTGCATACATTTTATTACATTTTTACATACTGAGACAAGGATATCCCTACCGGCCAAACCCTCCCTAACCCGGACAACGCTATGCCAATTGTTCGTCGCCCCACGGACCTCCCGGTTGCGGCCGGCTGCGACAGAGCCTGGGCGCGAACCCAGCCCAGCCTGGGCGCAAACCCAGAGACTCTGGTGGCGCACTGCGATGCAGTGCCCTAGACCACTGGGCCACCCGGGAGGCCCTAATCCTCTAGTTATATATTAATCCTCTAGTTATATATAAATACCAGTATTTTTCTAGTTATATATAAATACACATTAATCCTCTAGTTATACAAAATACACATTAATCCTCTAGTTATCTATAAATACACATTAATCCTCTAGTTATATATAAATACACATTAATCCTCTAGTTATACATAAATACACATTAATCCTCTAGTTATATATAAATACACATTCATCCTCTTATTATATATAAATACACATTACTCCTCTATTTATATAAATACACATGAATCCTGTAGTTATATATAAATACACATTAAAACCTGTAGTTATATATAAATACACATTAATCCTGTAGTTATATATAAATACACATTATTATGGTCCTGGTTAGTCTATGCCATGAAAATACCAGGTGTTCATAATGTTTTGTCCACTCCGTGTATTTTGCCAACTTTACTGATTTGTCAGTAATATACTGTAACATTCTAATTGGTGTATCATACGTTGAGAGAAAATCATCCGTATTTGATGATTATGAATCATATAATACTAGTAACAAAGGTGTGCCTTTTGAAATCAGACAGCTGAGTTCTACAGCATCATATATGTATTTATTATGGAACCCTCATTAGCTGCTGCCAAGGCAACAGCTGCACTTTGTGGGGTCCAAACACATTAAGGCACTTAAATTACACATAAAACAAAAGATAAAACAGTACATCATATAACATTATTATACCAGTACATATCTACAATACAACATTTATAATACAATATTACAATGTATGTGTGTGTAGAGTGTGTGCGTTAACATTTGTGTGCATATGCGCGCGTCTGTATCTGTGTGTGTGTGTCTCTTCACAGTCCTCGTTGTTCCATAAGATGTATTTAAAAAATGTAAAAAAATCTGATTCTATCTGATTCTACTTAAATCTGATTCTACTAAGGTGTGGATCAGCTTAGTATTGTGGAATGATTGTTGCCTCCATCAATGTAATTGTCTGCATCATTTCCAATCCCCCATATATTTTGGGGGGTAAATATATATTTCCATATACATACACATATGCATACATATACACATACAGATACCTATATAGACATACATACTATTTTTTTGAATATACCTTTATTATTCCCCGCAAACCCTATCACCCTTCACCCAATTGGAGTAAACTAATAAACAATAAAACTTAGGCTTCTACCTTCAGTATATACATCTTATACACATTTTACATTTTACTGCTCGCATTAGTTACCTGATGTGGAATAGAGTGGTATATAGTCCTGGCTCTGTGTAGTACTGTGTGCCTCCCATAGTCTGTTCTTGACCTGGGGACTGTGAAGAGACCTCTGGTGGCACGTCTTGTGGGGTATGCACGGGTGTCTGAGCTGTGTGCCAGTAGTTTAAACAGATAGCTCGGTGCATTCAGCTTGTCAGCACTTCTTACAAAACCAAGTAGTGATGAAGTCAATGAGAGATTGACATGCATATCATTAATGTTAGCTCCCCGTGTAGATTTAAGGGCCAGCCGTGCTGACCTGTTCTGGGCAGTAGTCCAGGTGTGACAAAACTTGGGCCTGTAGGACCTGCCTTGCTGATAGTGTTGTTAAGAGGGCAGAGTAGCGCTTTATTATAAAGAGACTTGTCCCCGTCTTAGCTACTGCTGTATCTGTCACGCCCTGACCTTAGAGATCCTTTTATTTCTCTATTTGGTTAGGTCAGGGTGTGACTAGGGTGGGTACTCTAGTTTGTATATTTCTATGTTGGCCTGGTATGGTTCCCAATCAGAGGCAGCTGTCTATCGTTGTCTCTGATTGGGGATCATATTTAGGCAGCCTTTTCCCACCTGTTGTTTGTGGGATCTTGTTTGTGTTTAGTTGCCTTGTGCACTGCATTACTGCATGTTTGTTATATTCTTTGTTGTTTTGGTTGTAAGTTTCACTATTAAATATAATGTGGAACTCTACGCACGCTGCGCCTTGGTCCACTCATTTCAACAAGCGTGACAGTGTCAATATGTTTTGACCATGACAGTTTACATTCCAGGGTTATTCCAAGCAGTTTTGTCACCTGAACTTGCTCAATTTCCACATTATTCATTACAAAATAAAGTTGAGGGTTAGGGTTTAGTGAAGGATTTGTCCAAAATACAATGCTTTTAGTTTTTGAAATATTTAGGGCTGACTTATTCCTTGCCATCCATTCTGAAACTAACTGAATCTCTTTGTTAAATGTTGCAGTCATTTCAGTCACTGTAGTAGCTGACGTGTATAGTGTTGAGTCATCCGCATTCAGACCCCTTCAGTTCACGTTACAGCCTTATTCTAAAATGTATTAGTATAGTTTTCTCCCCTTCATCAATCTACCCACAATACCCATAATGACAAAGCAAAAAACGTGTTTTACAAATTTTTTCAAATGTATAAAAATTGAAAACTGAAATATCACATTTACATAAGTATTTCGACCCATTACTCAATACTTTATTGAAGCACATTTGGCAGTGATTACAGCCTTGAGCTTTCTTGGGTATGACACAACTGTTAAACCCTAAACCACAACTGCACAAATGAGTTTCTCCTGTTCTTCTCTGCAGATAGATGTGCCTTTTGGCAAACCCAAGCGAGCTGTCATATACCTTTTACTGAGGAGTGGCTTCCGTCTGGCCACTCTACCATAAAGGCCTAATTGGTGGAGGGCTGCAGAGGTGGTTGTCCTTCTGGAAGATGAACTCTGGAGCGCTGTCAGAGTGACCATCGGGTTCTTGGTCACCTCCTTGACCAAAGCCCTTCTCCAACGATTTCTCTAGGAAGATTCTTGGTGGTTCCAAACTTCTTTCATTTAAGAATGATGGAGGCCACTGTGTTCTTGGGGATGTTCAATTGTGCAGAAATGTTTTGGTACACTACACCAGATCTGTGCCTCGACACGATTCTGTCTCGGAGCTCTAATGACAATTCCTTCAACCTCATGACTTGCTTTTTGCTCTGACATGCACTGTCAACTGTGGGACGTTATATAGACAGGTGTGTGCCATTCCAAATTATGTCCAATCAATTTAATTTATCACAGGTGGACTCAAATCAAGTTGTAGAAACATCTCAAGATTGATCAATGGAAACAGGATGCACCTGAGCTCAATTTCGAGTCTCATAGCAAAGGGTCTGAATACCTATTTGAACATTCTTTTTTTCGTTTTTAAAATTGTATAAACTTGCAAAAATAGATTGATGAGGAAATAAGGCTGTATGTAACAACATTTGGAAAATCTGAAGGGATCTGAAGACTTCCCGAATGCACTGTACATGGCCTCACATTCAGTGTCGTTAGTAAATATTGAAAAAAGTAAGGGTTCTAGACAGCTGCCCTGGGGAGTTCCTGATTCTAGCTGTATTATGTCAGAGAGGCTTCTATTAACTGTGTTCTGTTAGACAGGTAAATCTTTATCCACAATATAGCAGGGAGTGTTAAGCCGTAACATACTTTCTTCCAGCAGCAGACTATGATCGATAATGTCAAAAGCTGCAATGAAATTTAACAAAACTGCCACCACAATATTGTATCATCAATTTCTCTCATCCCATCATTAGTCATTTGTTTAAGTGCTTCCCTTGTTGATTGCCCTTCCATATAAGCGTGCTGAAAGTATGGTGTCAATTTGTTGACTGTAAAATAGCATTGTATCTGGTCAAACACAATTTTTCAGGAACTAATGGTTGGTAACAGGCTGATTAGTCGGCTATTTGAGCCAGTAAAGGAAGTTTACTATTCTTAAGTAGCGGAATGACTTTTTCTTCCCTCCAGGCCTGAGGCATACACTTTCTAGTGGGCTTAATAACTTTCACACATTAACAAGTCCAATACAGCAAATGAAAGGTACACATCTTGTGAATCCAGCCAACATGTCCGATTTTTAAAATGTTTTACAGCGAAAACAGCACGTATATTTATGTTAGCTCACCACCAAATACAAAAAAGGACAGACATTTTTCACAGCACAGGTAGCATGCAAAAAGCCAACCTAACTAACCAAGAACCAACCAAACTAACCAACAAACAACTTCATCAGATGACAGTCTTATAACATGTTATTCAATAAATCTGTTTTGTTCGAAAAAATTGCATATTTCAGGTATAAATCATAGTTTACATTGCAGCTACAATCAGAAATTGCACCGAAAGCAGACAGAATAATTACAGACACCAACGTCAAATACCTAAATACTCATCATAAAACATTTCTGAAAAATACATAGTGTACAGCAAATGAAAGACAGGCATCTTGTGATTCCAGCCAATGTTTCCGATTTCTTAAGTGTTTTACAGCGAAAACACAATATAGCGTTATGTTAGCTTACCACAATAGCCAGAAACACAAGCCATTTCCCAGTAGCAAAAGTTAGCGATCGTAACAAACCAGCAAAAGATATATAATTTTTGACTAACCTTGATAAGCTTCATCAGATGACAGTCCTATAACATCAGGTTATACATACACTTGTGTTTTGTTCAAAAATTTGCATATTTAGAGCTGAAATCAGTGGTTATACATTGTGCTAACGTAGCATCTTTTTCCCACAACGTCCGGATATTTTTCGGACACTTTTTCTGACACACATATTCTGACCAAATAGCTATTCATAAACATAACTAAAAAATACATGTTGTATAGGAAATGATAGATACACTAGTTCTTAATGCAATCGCCGTGTTAGAATTCTAAAAATAACTTCATTACGACATCCAGCTTAGGTATAGCGAGAGAGTACCCAAAAGCTGGGCGCAAACGACTAGCACAACATGTTCGACAGATATATGAAATAGCATCATAAAATGGGTCCTACTTTTGCTGATCTTTCATCAGAATGTTGTACAAGGGGTCCTTTGTCGGGAACAATCGTTGTTTGGATATAGAACAGCCTTTTTCCCTCTCGATTTAGCAAGCACACTTGCCAAGTGGCGCGAATCTCTCCATGTCAACAAACGGAAGAGAACGGAACACGGCAAAACTCCCGAAAAAATTTCAATAATCTGATTAAACTATATTGAAAAAACATACTTTCCGATGATATTGTCACATGTATCAAATAAAATCAAAGCCGGAGATATTAGTCGTCCATAACGACAGCTTATCAGAAGGCAAATCCAGGTCCCTCCTCGCGCTCTCCAGAAAACAGGAAACTGGTGACACGTCATACAAAGAGCATTTATACGAGCCCAGATCAAGTTATTCACTCCATTTCTTCTCTCACTCCTTGTCGACATCTAGTGGAAGACGTATGAAGTGCATCTAAACTAATAAATATCAAGGACTTTAATAGGCAGCCCCTAGAAGAGAGCATCGATTTCAGATTTTCCACTTCCTGTCAGGAAGTTTTTATTTATTTATTTTACCGTTATTTTACCAGGTAAGTTGACTGAGAACACGTTCTCATTTGCAGCAACGACCTGGGGAATAGTTACAGGGGAGAGGAGGGGGATGAATGAGCCAATTGTAAACTGGGGATTATTAGGTGACCATGATGGTTTGAGGGCCAGATTGGGAATTTAGCCAGGACACCGGGGTTAACACCCCTACTCTTACGATAAGTGCCATGGGATCTTTAATGACCTCAGAGAGTCAGGACACCCGTTTAACGTCCCATCCGAAAGACGGCACCCTACACAGGGCAGTGTCCCCAATCACTGCCCTGGGGCATTGGGATATTTTTTTAGACCAGAGGAAAGAGTGCCTCCTACTGGCCCTCCAACACCACTTCCAGCAGCATCTGGTCTCCCATCCAGGGACTGACCAGGACCAACCCTGCTTAGCTTCAGAAGCAAGCCAGTAGTGCTATGCAGGGTGGTATGCTGCTGGCATTTGCTGCAAAAGGAGTTCTGTTTTACTCACAGATATAATTCAAACGGTTTTAGAAACTAGAGAGTGTTTTCTATCCAATAGTAATAATAATATGCATATTGTACGAGCAAGAATTGAGTACGAGGCCGTTTGAAATGGGCACCTTTTATCCGGCTACTCAATACTGACCCTGCAGCCCAAACAGGTTAAAGGCTCAATGCAGCCCAAACAGGTTAAATTGAAAATCTGGCAAATAGGAGTGGCAATATCGTCCATTATTATCCTCAGTAATGTTTGGGTTTTGATATTATGTTCCAAAAATACTATATATCTTTCCAAAAAGCTTATTTAAACAGTTTGTATTGGCAGCCCTCTCTATATTTAACACACACACACACACACACACACACACACACACACACACACACACACACACACACACACACACACACACACACACACACACACACACACACACACACACACACACACACACACACACACACACACACACACGCACACACACACACACACACATGCGCGCACTCACACTGTTTTTGTGTCAGAGCTTCTACTTGACCTTTCAGAGCACACCTAAGAGATGGTGAAGAACTGAGATTATTTTCATTTTTCTCACCTTCCCTCTCCCCTCTCCTCCATGTTTTTTTTTAGCAGCCTTACACTCAATGACCCCCAGTGCCCTGTTAGCCTGGTTAGCCTCACTGCTTCCCTGTGTACTCTAAAGAGTATCTAGACTCACACACACAAGCACAAACACAAACACAATCAGGACTAACAAAGGAAGAAGTTGTGAGATACAGAGTGTCTAGGAGACAGAGAGACAGGCGGACAGCTAGAAGAGACTGTGAGTCAGAGACAGACACTTAGAGAAAAGAAGCAGATGAAACTGAAAGAGGCTGATGTTCCATGTCAGTCATCCAGGCCAGGGCTCAGTGACAGCGGGTCAGGCAGAGTGAATGATTGCATTAAATTCAGCCCGTAAGCCCTCGAGGCTCAGCTCTATGTGCCCCCTAAGCCCCCTGTTTCTCAGCCCCAGCCAGGGGATTAGATCCTGGGCATTGCACAGCTGGACCACAGCCTGACTGAGACAAATGCATGGAGCCCCACTACAGGGACTCGAATTAGAGAAGAGGGACAGAGGGAGAGCGAGGGAGGGAGAGGTTGGAGAGAGGTATTGATGGAGGCGGAGAGGGAGAAAGAGGATTAGTGGATAGAGAAGGAGGATCAGATCAAATGTGTAGTTAGAGCTTTGTCTTTTAAGTTCATTTTGATTTGTATACATTTTTACATTTGATTGACAGGATCATTTAATTTATATTGAATGACTTCATTGTTCTCCTCCTACCATTAAACAGGCATCATCATCATCATCTTCATCACTGTCATCGTCATCATCATCACCGTCATCATCGTCATCATCAACATTACTGTTTTTTGCTCCCTTTCTCCCTCCCTCTCACTGGCCCTCTCTCTTTCTATCACTGTCCCTCTCTCTCTCCCTCCTTCCTCCCTCTGCCTCTCCCTCTCTCTCTCTTCCTCCCCCCCTCTGTCTAACTCATCCACTCTGACATGTCGGCTCAGAGAGCTCTGTAAGCTGTTGTTTGTTTAGTCATGACTGGCTACCTCTTGGTCTCCTGGGGCTTAACTACTGAGTCAGCGAGACCCCTTACTGCCCCTCTCTCTAATACAACCCCATACTGCCCCTCTCTCTAATACAACCCTCTACCCCTCATCTCTCCAACACAACCCTCTTCCTTTACCCCTCATCTACCTAACACAACCATCTACCCCTCATCTCTCTAATACAGCCCTCTACCCCTCATCTCTCTAATACAACCCTCTACCCCTCATCTCTCTAATACAACCCTCTTCCTCTACCCTTCATCTCGCTAATACAACACTTCCAATACTGCAGGTAGCAAGCAAGGCAGTTAACCCCCAACAACAACTGCTCACTGAACACTGATGACTTGGATGTCGGTTAAGGCAGCCCCACCCCAATACCTAAATGCAGAAGAGACAGTTTGGTTGTGAATGGATTCAGCTGACTATGTATCCCCTTTTCCCTTTCTCCCTGCTCTCCCTCCTCAGTCAGAGAAGCAGTGTATTAGGATTGAGATGCAGCCGCTCTCTGCTGCCAAGTCCTCTCAGGCTGCCAGCGCCAGACCTCAGCCCATGACGAGGACGATAGGGAGCCAGACCTCAGCACATGACGAGGACCATAGAGAGCCTGACCTCAGCCCATGACGAGGACCATAGAGAGCCAGACCTCAGCCCATGACGAGGACCATAGAGAGCCAGACCTCAGCCCATGACGAGGACCATAGAGAGCCAGACCTCAGCCCATGACGAGGACCATAGAGAGCCAGACCTCAGCCCATGACGAGGACCATAGAGAGCCAGACCTCAGCCCATGATGAGGACCATAGAGAGCCAGACCTCAGCCCATGACGAGGACCATAGAGAGCCAGACCTCAGCACATGACGAGGACCATAGAGAGCCAGACCTCAGCCCATGACGAGGACCATAGAGAGCCAGACCTCAGCCCATGACGAGGACCATAGAGAGCCAGACCTCAGCCCATGACGAGGACCATAGAGAGCCAGACCTCAGCCCATGACGAGGACCATAGACAGCCAGACCTCAGCCCATGACGAGGACCATAGAGAGCCAGACCTCAGCACATGACGAGGACCATAGAGAGCCAGACCTCAGCCCATGACGAGGACCATAGAGAGCCAGACCTCAGCCCATGACGAGGACCATAGAGAGCCAGACCTCAGCCGATGACGAGGACCATAGAGAGCCAGACCTCAGCCCATGACGAGGACCATAGAGAGCCAGACCTCAGCCCATGACGAGGACCATAGAGAGCCAGACCTCAGCCCATGACGAGGACCATAGAGAGCCAGACCTCAGCCCATGACGAGGACCATAGAGAGCCAGACCTCAGCCCATGACGAGGACCATAGAGAGCCAGACCTCAGCCCATGACGAGGACCATAGAGAGCCAGACCTCAGCCCATGACCATAGGGAGCTTGAAGCCTGGTGGTCCTAGCTGGGTTAGGGGGCCAGGCAGAGCCCTTATCCCTTTTTTTAGCCAGCTCCAGAATGCATGCATGGATGGAAGATCACACTAAGACTCAATATCATCTCTCTTTCTCATAGCCTGCTCTCTGTTAGTAGCTGTTAATCCTCCCACTCCCAATCCCCCCCCCCCCCCCCCCCCCACACACACACACACACACACACACACACACACACACACACACACACACACTCACACACACACACACACACACACACACACACACACACACACACACACACACACACACACACACACACACACACACACACACACACACACACACACACACACACACACACACACACACACACACACACACACACACACACTGCCCTGTGAAGCCAGGGACAGCCCATCCTAGCCCTCTGTTTAGGATAGTATATAGATAGTATCTGTATAGGATGCTCCCTGAGGTCCACAGTGTTGTGATTGATTGATGCTTCAGACCATATGGTATGTGTGTTTATTCAAATGAGTTAAGATATTGCTGTTGCCAATCAGAAACGCACCAACTTTCACTCACCAACTCACTAAATTCCATCTGACCTTGGCTTTCTTTCAGCGTTGTTTGAGTTACAGATATTTCTCGATTTTGCCTGGCGGACATTCTGGCATTGGGGCCATGTGGTAGCCTTCATACCCAAAGACAAACACCTGCAATCATTGCACCCTTCTCTCTCCCGCAATCATTCCTCTCGTCATGTCAAGGACTGGAGTCTTCTAAAAAATGTATTTTAAATTACAGATGCACCTTTTACTAAGATGGCCACACAGGGAGCTCTGCTGAATAGCTGCAGGTAGAGGAGATGTGGAGATGCTTGGTAAAACATATGATGCAGGTCCAACTGTGTATGTGTGAGACTAAAGCAGAGTAGTGGGCAGAGGACTGGAGACTGAGGCAGAGTAGTGGGCAGAGGACAGGAGACTAAAGCAGAGTAGTGGGCAGAGGACAGGAGACTAAAGCAGAGTAGTGGGCAGAGAACAGGAGACTGTGGAAGAGTAGTGGACAGAGAACAGGAGACTAAAGCAGAGTAGTGGGCAGAGGACAGGAGACTAAAGCAGAGTAGTGGGCAGAGGACACGAGACTGAGGCAGAGTAGTGGACATAGAACAGGAGACTGAAGCAGAGTAGTGGGCAGAGGACAGGAGACTTAAGCAGAGTAGTGGGCAGAGGACAGGAGACTAAAGCAGAGTAGTGGGCAGAGGACAGGAGACTAAAGCAGAGTAGTTGGCAGAGGACAGGAGACTTAAGCAGAGTAGTGGGCAGAGGACAGGAGACTAAAGCAGAGTAGTGGGCAGAGGACAGGAGACTAAAGCAGAGTAGTGGGCAGAGGACAGGAGACTGAAGCAGAGTAGTGGGCAGAGGACAGGAGACTGAGGCAGAGTAGTGGGCAGAGGACAGGAGACTGAAGCAGAGTAGTGGGCAGAGGACAGGAGACTGAGGCAGAGTAGTGGGCAGAGGACAGGAGACTTAAGCAGAGTAGTGGGCAGAGGACAGGAGACTAAAGCAGAGTAGTGGGCAGAGGACAGGAGACTGAAGCAGAGTAGTGGACAGAGAACAGGAGACTAAAGCAGAGTAGTGGACAGAGGACAGGAGTCTAAAGCAGAGTAGTGGGCAGAGGACAGGAGACTAAAGCAGAGTAGTGGGCAGAGGACAGGAGACTAAAGCAGAGTAGTGGGCAGAGGACAGGAGACTAAAGCAGAGTAGTGGACAGATAACAGGAGACTGAAGCAGAGTAGTGGGCAGAGGACAGGAGACTGAGGCAGAGTAGTGGACAGAGGACAGGAGACTAAAGCAGAGTAGTGGGCAGAGGACAGGAGACTAAAGCAGAGTAGTGGGCAGAGGACAGGAGACTGAAGCAGAGTAGTGGGCAGAGGACAGGAGACTTAAGCAGAGTAGTGGGCAGAGGACAGGAGACTAAAGCAGAGTAGTGGGCAGAGGACAGGAGACTAAAGCAGAGTAGTTGGCAGAGGACAGGAGACTTAAGCAGAGTAGTGGGCAGAGGACAGGAGACTAAAGCAGAGTAGTGGGCAGAGGACAGGAGACTAAAGCAGAGTAGTGGGCAGAGGACAGGAGACTGAAGCAGAGTAGTGGGCAGAGGACAGGAGACTGAGGCAGAGTAGTGGGCAGAGGACAGGAGACTAAAGCAGAGTAGTGGGCAGAGAACAGGAGACTGTGGCAGAGTAGTGGACAGAGAACAGGAGACTAAAGCAGAGTAGTGGGCAGAGGACAGGAGACTAAAGCAGAGTAGTGGGCAGAGGACAGGAGACTGAGGCAGAGTAGTGGACAGAGAACAGGAGACTGAAGCAGAGTGGTGGGCAGAGGACAGGAGACTGAAGCAGAGTAGTGGGCAGAGGACAGGAGACTGAAGCAGAGTAGTGGGCTGAGGACAGGAGACTGAGGAAGAGTAGTGGGCAGAGGACAGGAGACTTAAGCAGAGTAGTGGGCAGAGGACAGGAGACTAAAGCAGAGTAGTGGGCAGAGGACAGGAGACTGAAGCAGAGTAGTGGACAGAGAACAGGAGACTAAAGCAGAGTAGTGGACAGAGGACAGGAGACTGAAGCAGAGTGGTGGGCAGAGGACAGGAGACTGAAGCAGAGTAGTGGGCAGAGGACAGGAGACTGAAGCAGAGTAGTGGGCTGAGGACAGGAGACTGAGGAAGAGTAGTGGGCAGAGGACAGGAGACTTAAGCAGAGTAGTGGGCAGAGGACAGGAGACTAAAGCAGAGTAGTGGGCAGAGGACAGGAGACTAAAGCAGAGTAGTGGGCAGAGGACAGGAGACTAAAGCAGAGTAGTGGACAGATAACAGGAGACTGAAGCAGAGTAGTGGGCAGAGGACAGGAGACTGAGGCAGAGTAGTGGGCAGAGGACAGGAGACTAAAGCAGAGTAGTGGGCAGAGGACAGGAGACTAAAGCAGAGTAGTGGGCAGAGGACAGGAGACTGAAGCAGAGTAGTGGGCAGAGGACAGGAGACTTAAGCAGAGTAGTGGGCAGAGGACAGGAGACTAAAGCAGAGTAGTGGGCAGAGGACAGGAGACTAAAGCAGAGTAGTTGGCAGAGGACAGGAGACTTAAGCAGAGTAGTGGGCAGAGGACAGGAGACTAAAGCAGAGTAGTGGGCAGAGGACAGGAGACTGAGGCAGAGTAGTGGGCAGAGGACAGGAGACTAAAGCAGAGTAGTGGGCAGAGGACAGGAGACTGAGGCAGAGTAGTGGGCAGAGGACAGGAGACTAAAGCAGAGTAGTGGGCAGAGGACAGGAGACTGAGGCAGAGTAGTGGGCAGAGGACAGGAGACTAAAGCAGAGTAGTGGTTAGAGGACAGGAGACTAAAGCAGAGTAGTGGGCAGAGGACAGGAGACTGAAGCAGAGTAGTGGGCAGAGGACAGGAGACTAAAGCAGAGTAGTGGACAGAGGACAGGAGACTGAAGCAGAGTAGTGGGCAGAGAACAGGAGACTGAAGCAGAGTAGTGGGCAGAGGACAGGAGACTGAAGCAAAGTAGTGGGCAGAGAACAGGAGACTGAAGCAGAGTAGTGGACAGAGAACAGGAGACTGAGGCAGAGTAGTGGACAGAGAACAGGAGACTAAAGCAGAGTAGTGGACAGAGGACAGGAGACTGAAGCAGAGTAGTGGGCAGAGGACAGGAGACTGAGGCAGAGTAGTGGGCAGAGGACAGGAGACTAAAGCAGAGTAATGGGCAGAGGACAGGAGACTTAAGCAGAGTAGGGGACAGAGGACAGGAGACTGAAGCAGAGTAGTGGGCAGAGAACAGGAGACTGAAGCAGAGTAGTGGGCAGAGGACAGGAGACTGAAGCAGAGTAGTGGGCAGAGGACAGGAGACTAAAGCAGAGTAGTGGACAGAGGACAGGAGACTGAAGCAGAGTAGTGGGCAGAGGACAGGAGACTGAGGCAGAGTAGTGGGCAGAGAACAGGAGACTAAAGCAGAGTAGTGGGCAGAGGACAGGAGACTGAAGCAGAGTAGTGGGCAGAGGACAGGAGACTAAAGCAGAGTAGTGGACAGAGGACAGGAGACTGAAGCAGAGTAGTGGGCAGAGAACAGGAGACTGAAGCAGAGTAGTGGGCAGAGGACAGGAGACTGAAGCAAAGTAGTGGGCAGAGAACAGGAGACTGAAGCAGAGTAGTGGACAGAGAACAGGAGACTGAGGCAGAGTAGTGGACAGAGAACAGGAGACTGAAGCAGAGTAGTGGGCAGAGGACAGGAGACTGAAGCAGAGTAGTGGGCAGAGGACAGGAGACTAAAGCAGAGTAGTGGACAGAGGACAGGAGACTGAAGCAGAGTATTGGGCAGAGGACAGGAGACTGAGGCAGAGTAGTGGGCAGAGGACAGGAGACTAAAGCAGAGTAGTGGGCAGAGGACAGGAGACTAAAGCAGAGTAGTGGACAGAGGACAGGAGACTGAAGCAGAGTAGTGGGCAGAGGACAGGAGACTGAAGCAGAGTAGTGGGCAGAGGACAGGAGACTAAAGCAGAGTAGTGGACAGAGGACAGGAGACTGAAGCAGAGTAGTGGGCAGAGGACAGGAGACTGAGGCAGAGTAGTGGGCAGAGGACAGGAGACTAAAGCAGAGTAGTGGGCAGAGGACAGGAGACTGAAGCAGAGTAGTGGGCAGAGGACAGGAGACTAAAGCGGAGTAGTGGGCAGAGGACAGGAGACTTAAGCAGAGTAGTGGGCAGAGGACAGGAGACTGAGGCAGAGTAGTGGGCAGAGGACAGGAGACTAAAGCAGAGTAGTGGGCAGAGGACAGGAGACTAAAGCAGAGTAGTGGGCAGAGGACAGGAGACTAAAGCAGAGCAGTGGCAGAGGACAGGAGACTAAAGCAGAGTAGTGGGCAGAGGACAGGAGACTGAGGCAGAGTAGTGGGCAGAGGACAGGAGACCAAAGCAGAGTAGTGGGCAGAGGACAGGAGACTAAAGCAGAGTAGTGGGCAGAGGACAGGAGACTGAAGCAGAGTAGTGGACAGAGAACAGGAGACTGAAGCAGAGTAGTGGGCAGAGGACAGGAGACTGAAGCAGAGCAGTTGGCAGAGGACAGGAGACTAAAGCAGAGTAGTGGGCAGAGGACAGGAGACTGAAACAGAGTAGTGGACAGAGGACAGGAGACTGAAGCAGAGTAGTGGACAGAGGACAGGAGACTGAAGCAGAGTAGTGGACAGAGGACAGGAGACTGAAGCAGAGTAGTGGGCAGAGGACAGGAGACTAAAGCAGAGTAGTGGGCAGAGGACAGGAGACTGAAGCAGAGTAGTGGGCAGAGTACAGGAGACTAAAACAGAGTAGTGGACAGAGGGCAGGAGACTAAAGCAGAGTAGTGGGCAGAGGACAGGAGACTGAGGCAGAGTAGTGGGCAGAGGACAGGATACTAAAGCAGAGTAGTGGGCAGAGGACAGGAGACTAAAGCAGAGTAGTGGACAGAGGACAGGAGACTGAAGCAGAGTAGTGGGCAGAGAACAGGAGACTGAAGCAGAGTAGTGGGCAGAGGACAGGAGACTGAAGCAGAGTAGTGGGCAGAGGACAGGAGACTGAAGCGGAGTAGTGGGCAGAGGACTGGTGACTAAAGCAGAGTAGTGGGCAGAGGACAGGAGACTAAAGCAGAGTAGTGGGCAGAGGACAGGAGACTGAAGCAGAGTAGTGGGCAGAGGACAGGAGACTAAAGCAGAGTAGTGGGCAGAGGACAGGAGACTTAAGCAGAGTAGTGGGCAGAGGACAGGAGACTGAGGCAGAGTAGTGGGCAGAGGACAGGAGACTAAAGCAGAGTAGTGGGCAGAGGACAGGAGACTAAAGCAGAGTAGTGGGCAGAGGACAGGAGACTAAAGCAGAGCAGTTGGCAGAGGACAGGAGACTAAAGCAGAGTAGTGGGCAGAGGACAGGAGACTGAGGCAGAGTAGTGGGCAGAGGACAGGAGACTAAAGCAGAGTAGTGGGCAGAGGACAGGAGACTAAAGCAGAGTAGTGGTCAGAGGACAGGAGACTGAAGCAGAGTAGTGGACAGAGAACAGGTGACTGAAGCAGAGTAGTGGGCAGAGGACAGGAGACTGAAGCAAAGCAGTTGGCAGAGGACAGGAGACTAAAGCAGAGTAGTGGGCAGAGGACAGGAGACTAAAGCAGAGTAGTGGGCAGAGGACAGGAGACTAAAGCAGAGTAGTGGACAGAGGACAGGAGACTGAAGCAGAGTAGTGGGCAGAGGACAGGAGACTGAGGCAGAGTTGTGGGCAGAGGACAGGAGACTAAAGCAGAGTAGTGGGCAGAGGACAGGAGACTAAAGCAGAGTAGTGGGCAGAGGACAGGAGACTGAAGCAGAGTAGTGGGCAGAGGACAGGAGACTAAAGCAGAGTAGTGGACAGAGGACAGGAGACTGAAGCAGAGTAGTGGGCAGAGAACAGGAGACTGAAGCAGAGTAGTGGGCAGAGGACAGGAGACTGAAGCAGAGTAGTGGGCAGAGAACAGGAGACTGAAGCAGAGTAGTGGGAAGAGGACAGGAGACTGAAGCAGAGTAGTGGGCAGAGGACAGGAGACTAAAGCAGAGTAGTGGGCAGAGGACAGGAGACTTAAGCAGAGTAGTGGGCAGAGGACAGGAGACTAAAGCAGAGTAGTGGGCAGAGGACAGGAGACTAAAGCAGAGTAGTGGGCAGAGGACAGGAGACTAAAGCAGAGTAGTGGGCAGAGGACAGGAGACTTAAGCAGAGTAGTGGGCAGAGGACAGGAGACTAAAGCAGAGTAGTGGGCAGAGGACAGGAGACTAAAGCAGAGTAGTTGGCAGAGGACAGGAGACTTAAGCAGAGTAGTGGGCAGAGGACAGGAGACTAAAGCAGAGTAGTGGGCAGAGGACAGGAGACTAAAGCAGAGTAGTGGGCAGAGGACAGGAGACTGAAGCAGAGTAGTGGGCAGAGGACAGGAGACTGAGGCAGAGTAGTGGGCAGAGGACAGGAGACTAAAGCAGAGTAGTGGGCAGAGAACAGGAGACTGTGGCAGAGTAGTGGACAGAGAACAGGAGACTAAAGCAGAGTAGTGGGCAGAGGACAGGAGACTAAAGCAGAGTAGTGGGCAGAGGACAGGAGACTGAGGCAGAGTAGTGGACAGAGAACAGGAGACTGAAGCAGAGTGGTGGGCAGAGGACAGGAGACTGAAGCAGAGTAGTGGGCAGAGGACAGGAGACTGAGGCAGAGTAGTGGGCAGAGGACAGGAGACTAAAGCAGAGTAGTGGGCAGAGGACAGGAGACTAAAGCAGAGTAGTGGACAGAGGACAGGAGACTGAAGCAGAGTAGTGGGCAGAGGACAGGAGACTGAAGCAGAGTAGTGGGCAGAGGACAGGAGACTAAAGCAGAGTAGTGGACAGAGGACAGGAGACTGAAGCAGAGTAGTGGGCAGAGGACAGGAGACTGAGGCAGAGTAGTGGGCAGAGGACAGGAGACTAAAGCAGAGTAGTGGGCAGAGGACAGGAGACTGAAGCAGAGTAGTGGGCAGAGGACAGGAGACTAAAGCGGAGTAGTGGGCAGAGGACAGGAGACTTAAGCAGAGTAGTGGGCAGAGGACAGGAGACTGAGGCAGAGTAGTGGGCAGAGGACAGGAGACTAAAGCAGAGTAGTGGGCAGAGGACAGGAGACTAAAGCAGAGTAGTGGGCAGAGGACAGGAGACTAAAGCAGAGCAGTGGCAGAGGACAGGAGACTAAAGCAGAGTAGTGGGCAGAGGACAGGAGACTGAGGCAGAGTAGTGGGCAGAGGACAGGAGACTGAGGCAGAGTAGTGGGCAGAGGACAGGAGACTAAAGCAGAGTAGTGGGCAGAGGACAGGAGACTGAAGCAGAGTAGTGGACAGAGAACAGGAGACTGAAGCAGAGTAGTGGGCAGAGGACAGGAGACTGAAGCAGAGCAGTTGGCAGAGGACAGGAGACTAAAGCAGAGTAGTGGGCAGAGGACAGGAGACTGAAACAGAGTAGTGGACAGAGGACAGGAGACTGAAGCAGAGTAGTGGACAGAGGACAGGAGACTGAAGCAGAGTAGTGGACAGAGGACAGGAGACTGAAGCAGAGTAGTGGGCAGAGGACAGGAGACTAAAGCAGAGTAGTGGGCAGAGGACAGGAGACTGAAGCAGAGTAGTGGGCAGAGGACAGGAGACTAAAGCAGAGTAGTGGACAGAGGGCAGGAGACTGAAGCAGAGTAGTGGGCAGAGGACAGGAGACTGAGGCAGAGTAGTGGGCAGAGGACAGGATACTAAAGCAGAGTAGTGGGCAGAGGACAGGAGACTAAAGCAGAGTAGTGGACAGAGGACAGGAGACTGAAGCAGAGTAGTGGGCAGAGAACAGGAGACTGAAGCAGAGTAGTGGGCAGAGGACAGGAGACTGAAGCAGAGTAGTGGGCAGAGGACAGGAGACTGAAGCGGAGTAGTGGGCAGAGGACTGGTGACTAAAGCAGAGTAGTGGGCAGAGGACAGGAGACTAAAGCAGAGTAGTGGGCAGAGGACAGGAGACTGAAGCAGAGTAGTGGGCAGAGGACAGGAGACTAAAGCAGAGTAGTGGGCAGAGGACAGGAGACTTAAGCAGAGTAGTGGGCAGAGGACAGGAGACTGAGGCAGAGTAGTGGGCAGAGGACAGGAGACTAAAGCAGAGTAGTGGGCAGAGGACAGGAGACTAAAGCAGAGTAGTGGGCAGAGGACAGGAGACTAAAGCAGAGCAGTTGGCAGAGGACAGGAGACTAAAGCAGAGTAGTGGGCAGAGGACAGGAGACTGAGGCAGAGTAGTGGGCAGAGGACAGGAGACTAAAGCAGAGTAGTGGGCAGAGGACAGGAGACTAAAGCAGAGTAGTGGTCAGAGGACAGGAGACTGAAGCAGAGTAGTGGACAGAGAACAGGAGACTGAAGCAGAGTAGTGGGCAGAGGACAGGAGACTGAAGCAAAGCAGTTGGCAGAGGACAGGAGACTAAAGCAGAGTAGTGGGCAGAGGACAGGAGACTAAAGCAGAGTAGTGGGCAGAGGACAGGAGACTAAAGCAGAGTAGTGGACAGAGGACAGGAGACTGAAGCAGAGTAGTGGGCAGAGGACAGGAGACTGAGGCAGAGTTGTGGGCAGAGGACAGGAGACTAAAGCAGAGTAGTGGGCAGAGGACAGGAGACTAAAGCAGAGTAGTGGGCAGAGGACAGGAGACTGAAGCAGAGTAGTGGGCAGAGGACAGGAGACTAAAGCAGAGTAGTGGACAGAGGACAGGAGACTGAAGCAGAGTAGTGGGCAGAGAACAGGAGACTGAAGCAGAGTAGTGGGCAGAGGACAGGAGACTGAAGCAGAGTAGTGGGCAGAGAACAGGAGACTGAAGCAGAGTAGTGGGAAGAGGACAGGAGACTGAAGCAGAGTAGTGGGCAGAGGACAGGAGACTAAAGCAGAGTAGTGGGCAGAGGACAGGAGACTTAAGCAGAGTAGTGGGCAGAGGACAGGAGACTAAAGCAGAGTAGTGGGCAGAGGACAGGAGACTAAAGCAGAGTAGTGGGCAGAGGACAGGAGACTAAAGCAGAGTAGTGGGCAGAGGACAGGAGACTTAAGCAGAGTAGTGGGCAGAGGACAGGAGACTAAAGCAGAGTAGTGGGCAGAGGACAGGAGACTAAAGCAGAGTAGTTGGCAGAGGACAGGAGACTTAAGCAGAGTAGTGGGCAGAGGACAGGAGACTAAAGCAGAGTAGTGGGCAGAGGACAGGAGACTAAAGCAGAGTAGTGGGCAGAGGACAGGAGACTGAAGCAGAGTAGTGGGCAGAGGACAGGAGACTGAGGCAGAGTAGTGGGCAGAGGACAGGAGACTAAAGCAGAGTAGTGGGCAGAGAACAGGAGACTGTGGCAGAGTAGTGGACAGAGAACAGGAGACTAAAGCAGAGTAGTGGGCAGAGGACAGGAGACTAAAGCAGAGTAGTGGGCAGAGGACAGGAGACTGAGGCAGAGTAGTGGACAGAGAACAGGAGACTGAAGCAGAGTGGTGGGCAGAGGACAGGAGACTGAAGCAGAGTAGTGGGCAGAGGACAGGAGACTGAAGCAGAGTAGTGGGCTGAGGACAGGAGACTGAGGAAGAGTAGTGGGCAGAGGACAGGAGACTTAAGCAGAGTAGTGGGCAGAGGACAGGAGACTGAGGCAGAGTAGTGGACAGAGGACAGGAGACTAAAGCAGAGTAGTGGGCAGAGGACAGGAGACTAAAGCAGAGTAGTGGGCAGAGGACAGGAGACTGAAGCAGAGTAGTGGGCAGAGGACAGGAGACTTAAGCAGAGTAGTGGGCAGAGGACAGGAGACTAAAGCAGAGTAGTGGGCAGAGGACAGGAGACTAAAGCAGAGTAGTTGGCAGAGGACAGGAGACTTAAGCAGAGTAGTGGGCAGAGGACAGGAGACTAAAGCAGAGTAGTGGGCAGAGGACAGGAGACTGAGGCAGAGTAGTGGGCAGAGGACAGGAGACTAAAGCAGAGTAGTGGGCAGAGGACAGGAGACTGAGGCAGAGTAGTGGGCAGAGGACAGGAGACTAAAGCAGAGTAGTGGGCAGAGGACAGGAGACTGAGGCAGAGTAGTGGGCAGAGGACAGGAGACTAAAGCAGAGTAGTGGTTAGAGGACAGGAGACTAAAGCAGAGTAGTGGGCAGAGGACAGGAGACTGAAGCAGAGTAGTGGGCAGAGGACAGGAGACTAAAGCAGAGTAGTGGACAGAGGACAGGAGACTGAAGCAGAGTAGTGGGCAGAGAACAGGAGACTGAAGCAGAGTAGTGGGCAGAGGACAGGAGACTGAAGCAAAGTAGTGGGCAGAGAACAGGAGACTGAAGCAGAGTAGTGGACAGAGAACAGGAGACTGAGGCAGAGTAGTGGACAGAGAACAGGAGACTGAAGCAGAGTAGTGGGCAGAGGACAGGAGACTGAAGCAGAGTAGTGGGCAGAGGACAGGAGACTAAAGCAGAGTAGTGGACAGAGGACAGGAGACTGAAGCAGAGTAGTGGGCAGAGGACAGGAGACTGAGGCAGAGTAGTGGGCAGAGGACAGGAGACTAAAGCAGAGTAATGGGCAGAGGACAGGAGACTTAAGCAGAGTAGGGGACAGAGGACAGGAGACTGAAGCAGAGTAGTGGGCAGAGAACAGGAGACTGAAGCAGAGTAGTGGGCAGAGGACAGGAGACTGAAGCAGAGTAGTGGGCAGAGGACAGGAGACTAAAGCAGAGTAGTGGACAGAGGACAGGAGACTGAAGCAGAGTAGTGGGCAGAGGACAGGAGACTGAGGCAGAGTAGTGGGCAGAGAACAGGAGACTAAAGCAGAGTAGTGGGCAGAGGACAGGAGACTGAAGCAGAGTAGTGGGCAGAGGACAGGAGACTAAAGCAGAGTAGTGGACAGAGGACAGGAGACTGAAGCAGAGTAGTGGGCAGAGAACAGGAGACTGAAGCAGAATAGTGGGCAGAGGACAGGAGACTGAAGCAAAGTAGTGGGCAGAGAACAGGAGACTGAAGCAGAGTAGTGGACAGAGAACAGGAGACTGAGGCAGAGTAGTGGACAGAGAACAGGAGACTGAAGCAGAGTAGTGGGCAGAGGACAGGAGACTGAAGCAGAGTAGTGGGCAGAGGACAGGAGACTAAAGCAGAGTAGTGGACAGAGGACAGGAGACTGAAGCAGAGTAGTGGGCAGAGGACAGGAGACTGAGGCAGAGTAGTGGGCAGAGGACAGGAGACTAAAGCAGAGTAGTGGGCAGAGGACAGGAGACTAAAGCAGAGTAGTGGACAGAGGACAGGAGACTGAAGCAGAGTAGTGGGCAGAGGACAGGAGACTGAAGCAGAGTAGTGGGCAGAGGACAGGAGACTAAAGCAGAGTAGTGGACAGAGGACAGGAGACTGAAGCAGAGTAGTGGGCAGAGGACAGGAGACTGAGGCAGAGTAGTGGGCAGAGGACAGGAGACTAAAGCAGAGTAGTGGGCAGAGGACAGGAGACTGAAGCAGAGTAGTGGGCAGAGGACAGGAGACTAAAGCGGAGTAGTGGGCAGAGGACAGGAGACTTAAGCAGAGTAGTGGGCAGAGGACAGGAGACTGAGGCAGAGTAGTGGGCAGAGGACAGGAGACTAAAGCAGAGTAGTGGGCAGAGGACAGGAGACTAAAGCAGAGTAGTGGGCAGAGGACAGGAGACTAAAGCAGAGCAGTGGCAGAGGACAGGAGACTAAAGCAGAGTAGTGGGCAGAGGACAGGAGACTGAGGCAGAGTAGTGGGCAGAGGACAGGAGACCAAAGCAGAGTAGTGGGCAGAGGACAGGAGACTAAAGCAGAGTAGTGGGCAGAGGACAGGAGACTGAAGCAGAGTAGTGGACAGAGAACAGGAGACTGAAGCAGAGTAGTGGGCAGAGGACAGGAGACTGAAGCAGAGCAGTTGGCAGAGGACAGGAGACTAAAGCAGAGTAGTGGGCAGAGGACAGGAGACTGAAACAGAGTAGTGGACAGAGGACAGGAGACTGAAGCAGAGTAGTGGACAGAGGACAGGAGACTGAAGCAGAGTAGTGGACAGAGGACAGGAGACTGAAGCAGAGTAGTGGGCAGAGGACAGGAGACTAAAGCAGAGTAGTGGGCAGAGGACAGGAGACTGAAGCAGAGTAGTGGGCAGAGGACAGGAGACTAAAGCAGAGTAGTGGACAGAGGGCAGGAGACTGAAGCAGAGTAGTGGGCAGAGGACAGGAGACTGAGGCAGAGTAGTGGGCAGAGGACAGGATACTAAAGCAGAGTAGTGGGCAGAGGACAGGAGACTAAAGCAGAGTAGTGGACAGAGGACAGGAGACTGAAGCAGAGTAGTGGGCAGAGAACAGGAGACTGAAGCAGAGTAGTGGGCAGAGGACAGGAGACTGAAGCAGAGTAGTGGGCAGAGGACAGGAGACTGAAGCGGAGTAGTGGGCAGAGGACTGGTGACTAAAGCAGAGTAGTGGGCAGAGGACAGGAGACTAAAGCAGAGTAGTGGGCAGAGGACAGGAGACTGAAGCAGAGTAGTGGGCAGAGGACAGGAGACTAAAGCAGAGTAGTGGGCAGAGGACAGGAGACTTAAGCAGAGTAGTGGGCAGAGGACAGGAGACTGAGGCAGAGTAGTGGGCAGAGGACAGGAGACTAAAGCAGAGTAGTGGGCAGAGGACAGGAGACTAAAGCAGAGTAGTGGGCAGAGGACAGGAGACTAAAGCAGAGCAGTTGGCAGAGGACAGGAGACTAAAGCAGAGTAGTGGGCAGAGGACAGGAGACTGAGGCAGAGTAGTGGGCAGAGGACAGGAGACTAAAGCAGAGTAGTGGGCAGAGGACAGGAGACTAAAGCAGAGTAGTGGTCAGAGGACAGGAGACTGAAGCAGAGTAGTGGACAGAGAACAGGAGACTGAAGCAGAGTAGTGGGCAGAGGACAGGAGACTGAAGCAAAGCAGTTGGCAGAGGACAGGAGACTAAAGCAGAGTAGTGGGCAGAGGACAGGAGACTGAAGCAGAGTAGTGGGCTGAGGACAGGAGACTGAGGAAGAGTAGTGGGCAGAGGACAGGAGACTTAAGCAGAGTAGTGGGCAGAGGACAGGAGACTAAAGCAGAGTAGTGGGCAGAGGACAGGAGACTGAAGCAGAGTAGTGGACAGAGAACAGGAGACTAAAGCAGAGTAGTGGACAGAGGACAGGAGTCTAAAGCAGAGTAGTGGGCAGAGGACAGGAGACTAAAGCAGAGTAGTGGACAGATAACAGGAGACTGAAGCAGAGTAGTGGGCAGAGGACAGGAGACTGAGGCAGAGTAGTGGACAGAGGACAGGAGACTAAAGCAGAGTAGTGGGCAGAGGACAGGAGACTAAAGCAGAGTAGTGGGCAGAGGACAGGAGACTGAAGCAGAGTAGTGGGCAGAGGACAGGAGACTTAAGCAGAGTAGTGGGCAGAGGACAGGAGACTAAAGCAGAGTAGTGGGCAGAGGACAGGAGACTAAAGCAGAGTAGTGGGCAGAGGACAGGAGACTAAAGCAGAGTAGTTGGCAGAGGACAGGAGACTTAAGCAGAGTAGTGGGCAGAGGACAGGAGACTAAAGCAGAGGACAGGAGACTGAGGCAGAGTAGTGGGCAGAGGACAGGAGACTAAAGCAGAGTAGTGGGCAGAGGACAGGAGACTGAGGCAGAGTAGTGGGCAGAGGACAGGAGACTAAAGCAGAGTAGTGGGCAGAGGACAGGAGACTGAGGCAGAGTAGTGGGCAGAGGACAGGAGACTAAAGCAGAGTAGTGGTTAGAGGACAGGAGACTAAAGCAGAGTAGTGGGCAGAGGACAGGAGACTGAAGCAGAGTAGTGGGCAGAGGACAGGAGACTAAAGCAGAGTAGTGGACAGAGGACAGGAGACTGAAGCAGAGTAGTGGGCAGAGAACAGGAGACTGAAGCAGAGTAGTGGGCAGAGGACAGGAGACTGAAGCAAAGTAGTGGGCAGAGAACAGGAGACTGAAGCAGAGTAGTGGACAGAGAACAGGAGACTGAGGCAGAGTAGTGGACAGAGAACAGGAGACTGAAGCAGAGTAGTGGGCAGAGGACAGGAGACTGAAGCAGAGTAGTGGGCAGAGGACAGGAGACTAAAGCAGAGTAGTGGACAGAGGACAGGAGACTGAAGCAGAGTAGTGGGCAGAGGACAGGAGACTGAGGCAGAGTAGTGGGCAGAGGACAGGAGACTAAAGCAGAGTAATGGGCAGAGGACAGGAGACTTAAGCAGAGTAGGGGACAGAGGACAGGAGACTGAAGCAGAGTAGTGGGCAGAGAACAGGAGACTGAAGCAGCGTAGTGGGCAGAGGACAGGAGACTGAAGCAGAGTAGTGGGCAGAGGACAGGAGACTAAAGCAGAGTAGTGGACAGAGGACAGGAGACTGAAGCAGAGTAGTGGGCAGAGGACAGGAGACTGAGGCAGAGTAGTGGGCAGAGAACAGGAGACTAAAGCAGAGTAGTGGGCAGAGGACAGGAGACTGAAGCAGAGTAGTGGGCAGAGGACAGGAGACTAAAGCAGAGTAGTGGACAGAGGACAGGAGACTGAAGCAGAGTAGTGGGCAGAGAACAGGAGACTGAAGCAGAGTAGTGGGCAGAGGACAGGAGACTGAAGCAAAGTAGTGGGCAGAGAACAGGAGACTGAAGCAGAGTAGTGGACAGAGAACAGGAGACTGAGGCAGAGTAGTGGACAGAGAACAGGAGACTGAAGCAGAGTAGTGGGCAGAGGACAGGAGACTGAAGCAGAGTAGTGGGCAGAGGACAGGAGACTAAAGCAGAGTAGTGGACAGAGGACAGGAGACTGAAGCAGAGTAGTGGGCAGAGGACAGGAGACTGAGGCAGAGTAGTGGGCAGAGGACAGGAGACTAAAGCAGAGTAGTGGGCAGAGGACAGGAGACTAAAGCAGAGTAGTGGACAGAGGACAGGAGACTGAAGCAGAGTAGTGGGCAGAGGACAGGAGACTGAAGCAGAGTAGTGGGCAGAGGACAGGAGACTAAAGCAGAGTAGTGGACAGAGGACAGGAGACTGAAGCAGAGTAGTGGGCAGAGGACAGGAGACTGAGGCAGAGTAGTGGGCAGAGGACAGGAGACTAAAGCAGAGTAGTGGGCAGAGGACAGGAGACTGAAGCAGAGTAGTGGGCAGAGGACAGGAGACTAAAGCGGAGTAGTGGGCAGAGGACAGGAGACTTAAGCAGAGTAGTGGGCAGAGGACAGGAGACTGAGGCAGAGTAGTGGGCAGAGGACAGGAGACTAAAGCAGAGTAGTGGTTAGAGGACAGGAGACTAAAGCAGAGTAGTGGGCAGAGGACAGGAGACTGAAGCAGAGTAGTGGGCAGAGGACAGGAGACTAAAGCAGAGTAGTGGACAGAGGACAGGAGACTGAAGCAGAGTAGTGGGCAGAGAACAGGAGACTGAAGCAGAGTAGTGGGCAGAGGACAGGAGACTGAAGCAAAGTAGTGGGCAGAGAACAGGAGACTGAAGCAGAGTAGTGGACAGAGAACAGGAGACTGAGGCAGAGTAGTGGACAGAGAACAGGAGACTGAAGCAGAGTAGTGGGCAGAGGACAGGAGACTGAAGCAGAGTAGTGGGCAGAGGACAGGAGACTGAGGCAGAGTAGTGGGCAGAGGACAGGAGACTAAAGCAGAGTAATGGGCAGAGGACAGGAGACTTAAGCAGAGTAGGGGACAGAGGACAGGAGACTGAAGCAGAGTAGTGGGCAGAGGACAGGAGACTGAGGCAGAGTAGTGGGCAGAGGACAGGAGACTAAAGCAGAGTAATGGGCAGAGGACAGGAGACTTAAGCAGAGTAGGGGACAGAGGACAGGAGACTGAAGCAGAGTAGTGGGCAGAGAACAGGAGACTGAAGCAGAGTAGTGGGCAGAGGACAGGAGACTGAAGCAGAGTAGTGGGCAGAGGACAGGAGACTAAAGCAGAGTAGTGGACAGATAACAGGAGACTGAAGCAGAGTAGTGGGCAGAGGACAGGAGACTGAGGCAGAGTAGTGGACAGAGGACAGGAGACTAAAGCAGAGTAGTGGGCAGAGGACAGGAGACTAAAGCAGAGTAGTGGGCAGAGGACAGGAGACTGAAGCAGAGTAGTGGGCAGAGGACAGGAGACTTAAGCAGAGTAGTGGGCAGAGGACAGGAGACTAAAGCAGAGTAGTGGGCAGAGGACAGGAGACTAAAGCAGAGTAGTGGGCAGAGGACAGGAGACTAAAGCAGAGTAGTTGGCAGAGGACAGGAGACTTAAGCAGAGTAGTGGGCAGAGGACAGGAGACTAAAGCAGAGGACAGGAGACTGAGGCAGAGTAGTGGGCAGAGGACAGGAGACTAAAGCAGAGTAGTGGGCAGAGGACAGGAGACTGAGGCAGAGTAGTGGGCAGAGGACAGGAGACTAAAGCAGAGTAGTGGGCAGAGGACAGGAGACTGAGGCAGAGTAGTGGGCAGAGGACAGGAGACTAAAGCAGAGTAGTGGTTAGAGGACAGGAGACTAAAGCAGAGTAGTGGGCAGAGGACAGGAGACTGAAGCAGAGTAGTGGGCAGAGGACAGGAGACTAAAGCAGAGTAGTGGACAGAGGACAGGAGACTGAAGCAGAGTAGTGGGCAGAGAACAGGAGACTGAAGCAGAGTAGTGGGCAGAGGACAGGAGACTGAAGCAAAGTAGTGGGCAGAGAACAGGAGACTGAAGCAGAGTAGTGGACAGAGAACAGGAGACTGAGGCAGAGTAGTGGACAGAGAACAGGAGACTGAAGCAGAGTAGTGGGCAGAGGACAGGAGACTGAAGCAGAGTAGTGGGCAGAGGACAGGAGACTAAAGCAGAGTAGTGGACAGAGGACAGGAGACTGAAGCAGAGTAGTGGGCAGAGGACAGGAGACTGAGGCAGAGTAGTGGGCAGAGGACAGGAGACTAAAGCAGAGTAATGGGCAGAGGACAGGAGACTTAAGCAGAGTAGGGGACAGAGGACAGGAGACTGAAGCAGAGTAGTGGGCAGAGAACAGGAGACTGAAGCAGAGTAGTGGGCAGAGGACAGGAGACTGAAGCAGAGTAGTGGGCAGAGGACAGGAGACTAAAGCAGAGTAGTGGACAGAGGACAGGAGACTGAAGCAGAGTAGTGGGCAGAGGACAGGAGACTGAGGCAGAGTAGTGGGCAGAGAACAGGAGACTAAAGCAGAGTAGTGGGCAGAGGACAGGAGACTGAAGCAGAGTAGTGGGCAGAGGACAGGAGACTAAAGCAGAGTAGTGGACAGAGGACAGGAGACTGAAGCAGAGTAGTGGGCAGAGAACAGGAGACTGAAGCAGAGTAGTGGGCAGAGGACAGGAGACTGAAGCAAAGTAGTGGGCAGAGAACAGGAGACTGAAGCAGAGTAGTGGACAGAGAACAGGAGACTGAGGCAGAGTAGTGGACAGAGAACAGGAGACTGAAGCAGAGTAGTGGGCAGAGGACAGGAGACTGAAGCAGAGTAGTGGGCAGAGGACAGGAGACTAAAGCAGAGTAGTGGACAGAGGACAGGAGACTGAAGCAGAGTAGTGGGCAGAGGACAGGAGACTGAGGCAGAGTAGTGGGCAGAGGACAGGAGACTAAAGCAGAGTAGTGGGCAGAGGACAGGAGACTAAAGCAGAGTAGTGGACAGAGGACAGGAGACTGAAGCAGAGTAGTGGGCAGAGGACAGGAGACTGAAGCAGAGTAGTGGGCAGAGGACAGGAGACTAAAGCAGAGTAGTGGACAGAGGACAGGAGACTGAAGCAGAGTAGTGGGCAGAGGACAGGAGACTGAGGCAGAGTAGTGGGCAGAGGACAGGAGACTAAAGCAGAGTAGTGGGCAGAGGACAGGAGACTGAAGCAGAGTAGTGGGCAGAGGACAGGAGACTAAAGCGGAGTAGTGGGCAGAGGACAGGAGACTTAAGCAGAGTAGTGGGCAGAGGACAGGAGACTGAGGCAGAGTAGTGGGCAGAGGACAGGAGACTAAAGCAGAGTAGTGGTTAGAGGACAGGAGACTAAAGCAGAGTAGTGGGCAGAGGACAGGAGACTGAAGCAGAGTAGTGGGCAGAGGACAGGAGACTAAAGCAGAGTAGTGGACAGAGGACAGGAGACTGAAGCAGAGTAGTGGGCAGAGAACAGGAGACTGAAGCAGAGTAGTGGGCAGAGGACAGGAGACTGAAGCAAAGTAGTGGGCAGAGAACAGGAGACTGAAGCAGAGTAGTGGACAGAGAACAGGAGACTGAGGCAGAGTAGTGGACAGAGAACAGGAGACTGAAGCAGAGTAGTGGGCAGAGGACAGGAGACTGAAGCAGAGTAGTGGGCAGAGGACAGGAGACTGAGGCAGAGTAGTGGGCAGAGGACAGGAGACTAAAGCAGAGTAATGGGCAGAGGACAGGAGACTTAAGCAGAGTAGGGGACAGAGGACAGGAGACTGAAGCAGAGTAGTGGGCAGAGGACAGGAGACTGAGGCAGAGTAGTGGGCAGAGGACAGGAGACTAAAGCAGAGTAATGGGCAGAGGACAGGAGACTTAAGCAGAGTAGGGGACAGAGGACAGGAGACTGAAGCAGAGTAGTGGGCAGAGAACAGGAGACTGAAGCAGAGTAGTGGGCAGAGGACAGGAGACTGAAGCAGAGTAGTGGGCAGAGGACAGGAGACTAAAGCAGAGTAGTGGACAGAGGACAGGAGACTGAAGCAGAGTAGTGGGCAGAGGACAGGAGACTGAGGCAGAGTAGTGGGCAGAGAACAGGAGACTAAAGCAGAGTAGTGGGCAGAGGACAGGAGACTGAAGCAGAGTAGTGGGCAGAGGACAGGAGACTAAAGCAGAGTAGTGGACAGAGGACAGGAGACTGAAGCAGAGTAGTGGGCAGAGAACAGGAGACTGAAGCAGAGTAGTGGGCAGAGGACAGGAGACTGAAGCAAAGTAGTGGGCAGAGAACAGGAGACTGAAGCAGAGTAGTGGACAGAGAACAGGAGACTGAGGCAGAGTAGTGGACAGAGAACAGGAGACTGAAGCAGAGTAGTGGGCAGAGGACAGGAGACTGAAGCAGAGTAGTGGGCAGAGGACAGGAGACTAAAGCAGAGTAGTGGACAGAGGACAGGAGACTGAAGCAGAGTAGTGGGCAGAGGACAGGAGACTGAGGCAGAGTAGTGGGCAGAGGACAGGAGACTAAAGCAGAGTAGTGGGCAGAGGACAGGAGACTAAAGCAGAGTAGTGGACAGAGGACAGGAGACTGAAGCAGAGTAGTGGGCAGAGGACAGGAGACTGAAGCAGAGTAGTGGGCAGAGGACAGGAGACTAAAGCAGAGTAGTGGACAGAGGACAGGAGACTGAAGCAGAGTAGTGGGCAGAGGACAGGAGACTGAGGCAGAGTAGTGGGCAGAGGACAGGAGACTAAAGCAGAGTAGTGGGCAGAGGACAGGAGACTGAAGCAGAGTAGTGGGCAGAGGACAGGAGACTAAAGCGGAGTAGTGGGCAGAGGACAGGAGACTTAAGCAGAGTAGTGGGCAGAGGACAGGAGACTGAGGCAGAGTAGTGGGCAGAGGACAGGAGACTAAAGCAGAGTAGTGGTTAGAGGACAGGAGACTAAAGCAGAGTAGTGGGCAGAGGACAGGAGACTGAAGCAGAGTAGTGGGCAGAGGACAGGAGACTAAAGCAGAGTAGTGGACAGAGGACAGGAGACTGAAGCAGAGTAGTGGGCAGAGAACAGGAGACTGAAGCAGAGTAGTGGGCAGAGGACAGGAGACTGAAGCAAAGTAGTGGGCAGAGAACAGGAGACTGAAGCAGAGTAGTGGACAGAGAACAGGAGACTGAGGCAGAGTAGTGGACAGAGAACAGGAGACTGAAGCAGAGTAGTGGGCAGAGGACAGGAGACTGAAGCAGAGTAGTGGGCAGAGGACAGGAGACTGAAGCAGAGTAGTGGGCAGAGGACAGGAGACTAAAGCAGAGTAGTGGACAGAGGACAGGAGACTGAAGCAGAGTAGTGGGCAGAGGACAGGAGACTGAGGCAGAGTAGTGGGCAGAGGACAGGAGACTAAAGCAGAGTAGTGGGCAGAGGACAGGAGACTGAAGCAGAGTAGTGGGCAGAGGACAGGAGACTAAAGCGGAGTAGTGGGCAGAGGACAGGAGACTTAAGCAGAGTAGTGGGCAGAGGACAGGAGACTGAGGCAGAGTAGTGGGCAGAGGACAGGAGACTAAAGCAGAGTAGTGGGCAGAGGACAGGAGACTAAAGCAGAGTAGTGGGCAGAGGACAGGAGACTAAAGCAGAGCAGTGGCAGAGGACAGGAGACTAAAGCAGAGTAGTGGGCAGAGGACAGGAGACTGAGGCAGAGTAGTGGGCAGAGGACAAGAGACCAAAGCAGAGTAGTGGGCAGAGGACAGGAGACTAAAGCAGAGTAGTGGGCAGAGGACAGGAGACTGAAGCAGAGTAGTGGACAGAGAACAGGAGACTGAAGCAGAGTAGTGGGCAGAGGACAGGAGACTGAAGCAGAGCAGTTGGCAGAGGACAGGAGACTAAAGCAGAGTAGTGGGCAGAGGACAGGAGACTGAAACAGAGTAGTGGACAGAGGACAGGAGACTGAAGCAGAGTAGTGGACAGAGGACAGGAGACTGAAGCAGAGTAGTGGACAGAGGACAGGAGACTGAAGCAGAGTAGTGGGCAGAGGACAGGAGACTAAAGCAGAGTAGTGGGCAGAGGACAGGAGACTGAAGCAGAGTAGTGGGCAGAGGACAGGAGACTAAAGCAGAGTAGTGGACAGAGGGCAGGAGACTGAAGCAGAGTAGTGGGCAGAGGACAGGAGACTGAGGCAGAGTAGTGGGCAGAGGACAGGATACTAAAGCAGAGTAGTGGGCAGAGGACAGGAGACTAAAGCAGAGTAGTGGACAGAGGACAGGAGACTGAAGCAGAGTAGTGGGCAGAGAACAGGAGACTGAAGCAGAGTAGTGGGCAGAGGACAGGAGACTGAAGCAGAGTAGTGGGCAGAGGACAGGAGACTGAAGCGGAGTAGTGGGCAGAGGACTGGTGACTAAAGCAGAGTAGTGGGCAGAGGACAGGAGACTAAAGCAGAGTAGTGGGCAGAGGACATGAGACTGAAGCAGAGTAGTGGGCAGAGGACAGGAGACTAAAGCAGAGTAGTGGGCAGAGGACAGGAGACTTAAGCAGAGTAGTGGGCAGAGGACAGGAGACTGAGGCAGAGTAGTGGGCAGAGGACAGGAGACTAAAGCAGAGTAGTGGGCAGAGGACAGGAGACTAAAGCAGAGTAGTGGGCAGAGGACAGGAGACTAAAGCAGAGTAGTGGGCAGAGGACAGGAGACTAAAGCAGAGCAGTTGGCAGATGACAGGAGACTAAAGCAGAGTAGTGGGCAGAGGACAGGAGACTGAGGCAGAGTAGTGGGCAGAGGACAGGAGACTAAAGCAGAGTAGTGGGCAGAGGACAGGAGACTAAAGCAGAGTAGTGGTCAGAGGACAGGAGACTGAAGCAGAGTAGTGGACAGAGAACAGGAGACTGAAGCAGAGTAGTGGGCAGAGGACAGGAGACTGAAGCAAAGCAGTTGGCAGAGGACAGGAGACTAAAGCAGAGTAGTGGGCAGAGGACAGGAGACTAAAGCAGAGTAGTGGGCAGAGGACAGGAGACTAAAGCAGAGTAGTGGACAGAGGACAGGAGACTGAAGCAGAGTAGTGGGCAGAGGACAGGAGACTGAGGCAGAGTTGTGGGCAGAGGACAGGAGACTAAAGCAGAGTAGTGGGCAGAGAACAGGAGACTAAAGCAGAGTAGTGGGCAGAGGACAGGAGACTGAAGCAGAGTAGTGGGCAGAGGACAGGAGACTAAAGCAGAGTAGTGGACAGAGGACAGGAGACTGAAGCAGAGTAGTGGACAGAGAACAGGAGACTGAGGCAGAGTAGTGGACAGAGAACAGGAGACTGAAGCAGAGTATTGGGCAGAGGACAGGACACTGAAGCAGAGTAGTGGGCAGAGGACAGGAGACTAAAGCAGAGTAGTGGACAGAGGACAGGAGACTGAAGCAGAGTAGTGGGCAGAGGACAGGAGACTGAGGCAGAGTAGTGGGCAGAGGACAGGAGACTAAAGCAGAGTAGTGGGCAGAGGACAGGAGACTGAAGCAGAGTAGGGGACAGAGGACAGGAGACTGAAGCAGAGTAGTGGGCAGAGAACAGGAGACTGAAGCAGAGTAGTGGGCAGAGGACAGGAGACTGAAGCAGAGTAGTGGGCAGAGGACAGGAGACTAAAGCAGAGTAGTGGACAGAGGACAGGAGACTGAAGCAGAGTAGTGGGCAGAGGACAGGAGACTGAGGCAGAGTAGTGGGCAGAGAACAGGAGACTAAAGCAGAGTAGTGGGCAGAGGACAGGAGACTAAAGCAGAGTAGTGGGCAGAGGACAGGAGACTGAAGCAGAGTAGTGGGCAGAGGACAGGAGACTGAAGCAGAGTAGTGGACAGAGAACAGGAGACTGAAGCAGAGTAGTGGGCAGAGGACAGGAGACTGAAGCAGAGTAGTGGGCAGAGAACAGGAGACTGAAGCGGAGTATTGGGCAGAGGACTGGTGACTAAAGCAGAGTAGTGGGCAGAGGACAGGAGACTAAAGCAGAGTAGTGGGCAGAGGACAGGAGACTAAAGCAGAGTAGTGGGCAGAGGACAGGAGACTAAAGCAGAGTAGTGGGCAGAGGACAGGAGACTAAAGCAGAGCAGTTGGCAGAGGACAGGAGACTAAAGCAGAGTAGTGGGCAGAGGACAGGAGACTGAGGCAGAGTAGTGGGCAGAGGACAGGAGACTAAAGCAGAGTAGTGTGCAGAGGACAGGAGACTAAAGCAGAGTAGTGGTCAGAGGACAGGAGACTGAAGCAGAGTAGTGGACAGAGAACAGGAGACTGAAGCAGAGTAGTGGGCAGAGGACAGGAGACTGAAGCAAAGCAGTTGGCAGAGGACAGGAGACTAAAGCAGAGTAGTGGGCAGAGGACAGGAGACTAAAGCAGAGTAGTGGGCAGAGGACAGGAGACTAAAGCAGAGTAGTGGACAGAGGACAGGAGACTGAAGCAGAGTAGTGGGCAGAGGACAGGAGACTGAGGCAGAGTTGTGGGCAGAGGACAGGAGACTAAAGCAGAGTAGTGGGCAGAGAACAGGAGACTAAAGCAGAGTAGTGGGCAGAGGACAGGAGACTGAAGCAGAGTAGTGGGCAGAGGACAGGAGACTAAAGCAGAGTAGTGGACAGAGGACAGGAGACTGAAGCAGAGTAGTGGACAGAGAACAGGAGACTGAGGCAGAGTAGTGGACAGAGAACAGGAGACTGAAGCAGAGTATTGGGCAGAGGACAGGACACTGAAGCAGAGTAGTGGGCAGAGGACAGGAGACTAAAGCAGAGTAGTGGACAGAGGACAGGAGACTGAAGCAGAGTAGTGGGCAGAGGACAGGAGACTGAGGCAGAGTAGTGGGCAGAGGACAGGAGACTAAAGCAGAGTAGTGGGCAGAGGACAGGAGACTGAAGCAGAGTAGGGGACAGAGGACAGGAGACTGAAGCAGAGTAGTGGGCAGAGAACAGGAGACTGAAGCAGAGTAGTGGGCAGAGGACAGGAGACTGAAGCAGAGTAGTGGGCAGAGGACAGGAGACTAAAGCAGAGTAGTGGACAGAGGACAGGAGACTGAAGCAGAGTAGTGGGCAGAGGACAGGAGACTGAGGCAGAGTAGTGGGCAGAGAACAGGAGACTAAAGCAGAGTAGTGGGCAGAGGACAGGAGACTAAAGCAGAGTAGTGGGCAGAGGACAGGAGACTGAAGCAGAGTAGTGGGCAGAGGACAGGAGACTGAAGCAGAGTAGTGGACAGAGAACAGGAGACTGAAGCAGAGTAGTGGGCAGAGGACAGGAGACTGAAGCAGAGTAGTGGGCAGAGAACAGGAGACTGAAGCGGAGTATTGGGCAGAGGACTGGTGACTAAAGCAGAGTAGTGGGCAGAGGACAGGAGACTAAAGCAGAGTAGTGGGCAGAGGACAGGAGACTGAAGCAGAGTAGTGGGCAGAGGACAGGAGACTAAAGCGGAGTAGTGGGCAGAGGACAGGAGACTTAAGCAGAGTAGTGGGCAGAGGACAGGAGACTAAAGCAGAGTAGTGGGCAGAGGACAGGAGACTAAAGCAGAGTAGTGGGCAGAGGACAGGAGACTGAAGCAGAGTATTGGGCAGAGGACAGGAGACTGAAGCAGAGTAGTGGACAGAGAACAGGAGACTGAAGCAGAGTAGTGGGCAGAGGACAGGAGACTGAAGCAGAGTAGTGGGCAGAGAACAGGAGACTGAAGCGGAGTAGTGGGCAGAGGACTGGTGACTAAAGCAGAGTAGTGGGCAGAGGACAGGAGACTAAAGCAGAGTAGTGGGCAGAGGACAGGAGACTGAAGCAGAGTAGTGGGCAGAGGACAGGAGACTAAAGCAGAGTAGTGGGCAGAGGACAGGAGACTTAAGCAGAGTAGTGGGCAGAGGACAGGAGACTGAGGCAGAGTAGTGGGCAGAGGACAGGAGACTAAAGCAGAGTAGTGGGCAGAGGACAGGAGACTAAAGCAGAGTAGTGGGCAGAGGACAGGAGACTAAAGCAGAGCAGTGGCAGAGGACAGGAGACTAAAGCAGAGTAGTGGGCAGAGGACAGGAGACTGAGGCAGAGTAGTGGGCAGAGGACAGGAGACTAAAGCAGAGTAGTGGGCAGAGGACAGGAGACTAAAGCAGAGTAGTGGTCAGAGGACAGGAGACTGAAGCAGAGTAGTGGACAGAGAACAGGAGACTGAAGCAGAGTAGTGGGCAGAGGACAGGAGACTGAAGCAGAGCAGTTGGCAGAGGACAGGAGACTAAAGCAGAGTAGTGGGCAGAGGACAGGAGACTAAAGCAGAGTAGTGGGCAGAGGACAGGAGACTAAAGCAGATTAGTGGACAGAGGACAGGAGACTGAAGCAGAGTAGTGGGCAGAGGACAGGAGACTGAAACAGAGTAGTGGACAGAGAACAGGAGACTGAAGCAGAGTAGTGGGCAGAGGACAGGAGACTGAAGCAGAGCAGTTGGCAGAGGACAGGAGACTAAAGCAGAGTAGTGGGCAGAGGACAGGAGACTAAAGCAGAGTAGTGGGCAGAGGACAGGAGACTAAAGCAGATTAGTGGGCAGAGGACAGGAGACTAAAGCAGAGTAGTGGACAGAGGACAGGAGACTGAAGCAGAGTAGTGGACAGAGGACAGGAGACTGAAGCAGAGTAGTGGGCAGAGGACAGGAGACTAAAGCAGAGTAGTGGGCAGAGGACAGGAGACTGAAGCAGAGTAGTGGGCAGAGGAAAGGAGACTAAAGCAGAGTAGTGGACAGAGGGCAGGAGACTGAAGCAGAGTAGTGGGCAGAGGACAGGAGACTGAGGCAGAGTAGTGGGCAGAGGACAGGAGACTAAAGCAGAGTAGTGGGCAGAGGACAGGAGACTAAAGCAGAGTAGTGGACAGAGGACAGGAGACTGAAGCAGAGTAGTGGGCAGAGAACAGGAGACTGAAGCAGAGTAGTGGGCAGAGAACAGGAGACTAAAGCAGAGTAGTGGGCAGAGGACAGGAGACTAAAGCAGAGTAGTGGGCAGAGGACAGGAGACTGAAGCAGAGTAGTGGGCAGAGGACAGGAGACTGAAGCAGAGTAGTGGACAGAGAACAGGAGACTGAAGCAGAGTAGTGGGCAGAGGACAGGAGACTGAAGCAGAGTAGTGGGCAGAGAACAGGAGACTGAAGCGGAGTATTGGGCAGAGGACTGGTGACTAAAGCAGAGTAGTGGGCAGAGGACAGGAGACTAAAGCAGAGTAGTGGGCAGAGGACAGGAGACTGAAGCAGAGTAGTGGGCAGAGGACAGGAGACTAAAGCGGAGTAGTGGGCAGAGGACAGGAGACTTAAGCAGAGTAGTGGGCAGAGGACAGGAGACTAAAGCAGAGTAGTGGGCAGAGGACAGGAGACTAAAGCAGAGTAGTGGGCAGAGGACAGGAGACTAAAGCAGAGTAGTGGGCAGAGGACAGGAGACTAAAGCAGAGTAGTGGGCAGAGGACAGGAGACTGAAGCAGAGTATTGGGCAGAGGACAGGAGACTGAAGCAGAGTAGTGGACAGAGAACAGGATACTGAAGCAGAGTAGTGGGCAGAGGACAGGAGACTAAAGCAGAGTAGTGGGCAGAGAACAGGAGACTGAAGCGGAGTAGTGGGCAGAGGACTGGTGACTAAAGCAGAGTAGTGGGCAGAGGACAGGAGACTAAAGCAGAGTAGTGGGCAGAGGACAGGAGACTGAAGCAGAGTAGTGGGCAGAGGACAGGAGACTAAAGCAGAGTAGTGGGCAGAGGACAGGAGACTTAAGCAGAGTAGTGGGCAGAGGACAGGAGACTGAGGCAGAGTAGTGGGCAGAGGACAGGAGACTAAAGCAGAGTAGTGGGCAGAGGACAGGAGACTAAAGCAGAGTAGTGGGCAGAGGACAGGAGACTAAAGCAGAGCAGTGGCAGAGGACAGGAGACTAAAGCAGAGTAGTGGGCAGAGGACAGGAGACTGAGGCAGAGTAGTGGGCAGAGGACAGGAGACTAAAGCAGAGTAGTGGGCAGAGGACAGGAGACTGAAGCAGAGTAGTGGACAGAGAACAGGAGACTGAAGCAGAGTAGTGGGCAGAGGACAGGAGACTGAAGCAGAGTAGTGGACAGAGAACAGGAGACTGAAGCAGAGTAGTGGGCAGAGGACAGGAGACTGAAGCAGAGTAGTGGGCAGAGAACAGGAGACTGAAGCGGAGTATTGGGCAGAGGACTGGTGACTAAAGCAGAGTAGTGGGCAGAGGACAGGAGACTAAAGCAGAGTAGTGGGCAGAGGACAGGAGACTGAAGCAGAGTAGTGGGCAGAGGACAGGAGACTAAAGCGGAGTAGTGGGCAGAGGACAGGAGACTTAAGCAGAGTAGTGGGCAGAGGACAGGAGACTAAAGCAGAGTAGTGGGCAGAGGACAGGAGACTAAAGCAGAGTAGTGGGCAGAGGACAGGAGACTGAAGCAGAGTATTGGGCAGAGGACAGGAGACTGAAGCAGAGTAGTGGACAGAGAACAGGAGACTGAAGCAGAGTAGTGGACAGAGGACAGGAGACTGAAGCAGAGTAGTGGGCAGAGAACAGGAGACTGAAGCGGAGTAGTGGGCAGAGGACTGGTGACTAAAGCAGAGTAGTGGGCAGAGGACAGGAGACTAAAGCAGAGTAGTGGGCAGAGGACAGGAGACTGAAGCAGAGTAGTGGGCAGAGGACAGGAGACTAAAGCAGAGTAGTGGGCAGAGGACAGGAGACTTAAGCAGAGTAGTGGGCAGAGGACAGGAGACTGAGGCAGAGTAGTGGGCAGAGGACAGGAGACTAAAGCAGAGTAGTGGGCAGAGGACAGGAGACTAAAGCAGAGTAGTGGGCAGAGGACAGGAGACTAAAACAGAGCAGTGGCAGAGGACAGGAGACTAAAGCAGAGTAGTGGGCAGAGGACAGGAGACTGAGGCAGAGTAGTGGGCAGAGGACAGGAGACTAAAGCAGAGTAGTGGGCAGAGGACAGGAGACTAAAGCAGAGTAGAGGTCAGAGGACAGGAGACTGAAGCAGAGTAGTGGACAGAGAACAGGAGACTGAAGCAGAGTAGTGGGCAGAGGACAGGAGACTGAAGCAGAGCAGTTGGCAGAGGACAGGAGACTAAAGCAGAGTAGTGGGCAGAGGACGGGAGACTAAAGCAGAGTAGTGGGCAGAGGACAGGAGACTAAAGCAGATTAGTGGACAGAGGACAGGAGACTGAAGCAGAGTAGTGGGCAGAGGACAGGAGACTGAAACAGAGTAGTGGACAGAGAACAGGAGACTGAAGCAGAGTAGTGGGCAGAGGACAGGAGACTGAAGCAGAGCAGTTGGCAGAGGACAGGAGACTAAAGCAGAGTAGTGGGCAGAGGACAGGAGACTAAAGCAGAGTAGTGGGCAGAGGACAGGAGACTAAAGCAGATTAGTGGGCAGAGGACAGGAGACTAAAGCAGAGTAGTGGACAGAGGACAGGAGACTGAAGCAGAGTAGTGGACAGAGGACAGGAGAATGAAGCAGAGTAGTGGGCAGAGGACAGGAGACTAAATCAGAGTAGTGGGCAGAGGACAGGAGACTGAAGCAGAGTAGTGGGCAGAGGACAGGAGACTAAAGCAGAGTAGTGGACAGAGGGCAGGAGACTGAAGCAGAGTAGTGGGCAGAGGACAGGAGACTGAGGCAGAGTAGTGGGCAGAGGACAGGAGACTGAGGCAGAGTAGTGGGCAGAGGACAGGAGACTAAAGCAGAGTAGTGGACAGAGGACAGGAGACTGAAGCAGAGTAGTGGGCAGAGAACAGGAGACTGAAGCAGAGTAGTGGGCAGAGAACAGGAGACTAAAGCAGAGTAGTGGGCAGAGGACAGGAGACTAAAGCAGAGTAGTGGGCAGAGGACAGGAGACTGAAGCAGAGTAGTGGGCAGAGGACAGGAGACTGAAGCAGAGTAGTGGACAGAGAACAGGAGACTGAAGCAGAGTAGTGGGCAGAGGACAGGAGACTGAAGCAGAGTAGTGGGCAGAGAACAGGAGACTGAAGCGGAGTATTGGGCAGAGGACTGGTGACTAAAGCAGAGTAGTGGGCAGAGGACAGGAGACTAAAGCAGAGTAGTGGGCAGAAGACAGGAGACTGAAGCAGAGTAGTGGGCAGAGGACAGGAGACTAAAGCGGAGTAGTGGGCAGAGGACAGGAGACTTAAGCAGAGAAGTGGGCAGAGGACAGGAGACTAAAGCAGAGCAGTGGGCAGAGGACAGGAGACTAAAGCAGAGTAGTGGGCAGAGGACAGGAGACTGAAGCAGAGTATTGGGCAGAGGACAGGAGACTGAAGCAGAGTAGTGGACAGAGAACAGGAGACTGAAGCAGAGTAGTGGGCAGAGGACAGGAGACTGAAGCAGAGTAGTGGGCAGAGAACAGGAGACTGAAGCGGAGTAGTGGGCAGAGGACTGGTGACTAAAGCAGAGTAGTGGGCAGAGGACAGGAGACTAAAGCAGAGTAGTGGGCAGAGGACAGGAGACTGAAGCAGAGTAGTGGGCAGAGGACAGGAGACTAAAGCAGAGTAGTGGGCAGAGGACAGGAGACTTAAGCAGAGTAGTGGGCAGAGGACAGGAGACTGAGGCAGAGTAGTGGGCAGAGGACAGGAGACTAAAGCAGAGTAGTGGGCAGAGGACAGGAGACTAAAGCAGAGTATTGGGCAGAGGACAGGAGACTAAAGCAGAGCAGTGGCAGAGGACAGGAGACTAAAGCAGAGTAGTGGGCAGAGGACAGGAGACTGAGGCAGAGTAGTGGGCAGAGGACAGGAGACTAAAGCAGAGTAGTGGGCAGAGGACAGGAGACTAAAGCAGAGTAGTGGTCAGAGGACAGGAGACTGAAGCAGAGTAGTGGACAGAGAACAGGAGACTGAAGCAGAGTAGTGGGCAGAGGACAAGAGACTGAAGCAGAGTAGTGGGCAGAGGACAGGAGACTAAAGCAGAGTAGTGGGCAGAGGACAGGAGACTAAAGCAGATTAGTGGACAGAGGACAGGAGACTGAAGCAGAGTAGTGGGCAGAGGACAGGAGACTGAAACAGAGTAGTGGACAGAGAACAGGAGACTGAAGCAGAGTAGTGGGCAGAGGACAGGAGACTGAAGCAGAGCAGTTGGCAGAGGACAGGAGACTAAAGCAGAGTAGTGGGCAGAGGACAGGAGACTAAAGCAGAGTAGTGGGCAGAGGACAGGAGACTAAAGCAGATTAGTGGGCAGAGGACAGGAGACTAAAGCAGAGTAGTGAACAGAGGACAGGAGACTGAAGCAGAGTAGTGGACAGAGGACAGGAGACTGAAGCAGAGTAGTGGGCAGAGGACAGGAGACTAAAGCAGAGTAGTGGGCAGAGGACAGGAGACTGAAGCAGAGTAGTGGGCAGAGGACAGGAGACTAAAGCAGAGTAGTGGACAGAGGGCAGGAGACTGAAGCAGAGTAGTGGGCAGAGGACAGGAGACTGAGGCAGAGTAGTGGGCAGAGGACAGGAGACTAAAGCAGAGTAGTGGGCAGAGGACAGGAGACTAAAGCAGAGTAGTGGACAGAGGACAGGAGACTGAAGCAGAGTAGTGGGCAGAGAACAGGAGACTGAAGCAGAGTAGTGGGCAGAGGACAGGAGACTGAAGCAGAGTAGTGGGCAGAGGACAGGAGACTAAAGCAGAGTAGTGGACAGAGGACAGGAGACTGAAGCAGAGTAGTGGGCAGAGGACAGGAGACTAAAGCAGAGTAGTGGACAGAGGACAGGAGACTGAAGCAGAGTATTGGGCAGAGGACAGGAGACTGAGGCAGAGTAGTGGACAGAGGACAGGAGACTAAAGCAGAGTAGTGGGCAGAGGACAGGAGACTGAAGCAGAGTAGGGGACAGAGGACAGGAGACTGAAGCAGAGTAGTGGGCAGAGAACAGGAGACTGAAGCAGAGTAGTGGGCAGAGGACAGGAGACTGAAGCAGAGTAGTGGGCAGAGGACAGGAGACTAAAGCAGAGTGGTGGACAGAGGACAGGAGACTGAAGCAGAGTAGTGGGCAGAGGACAGGAGACTAAAGCAGAGTAGTGGACAGAGGGCAGGAGACTGAAGCAGAGTAGTGGGCAGAGGACAGGAGACTGAGGCAGAGTAGTGGGCAGAGGACAGGAGACTGAGGCAGAGTAGTGGGCAGAGGACAGGAGACTAAAGCAGAGTAGTGGACAGAGGACAGGAGACTGAAGCAGAGTAGTGGGCAGAGAACAGGAGACTGAAGCAGAGTAGTGGGCAGAGAACAGGAGACTAAAGCAGAGTAGTGGGCAGAGGACAGGAGACTAAAGCAGAGTAGTGGGCAGAGGACAGGAGACTGAAGCAGAGTAGTGGGCAGAGGACAGGAGACTGAAGCAGAGTAGTGGACAGAGAACAGGAGACTGAAGCAGAGTAGTGGGCAGAGGACAGGAGACTGAAGCAGAGTAGTGGGCAGAGAACAGGAGACTGAAGCGGAGTATTGGGCAGAGGACTGGTGACTAAAGCAGAGTAGTGGGCAGAGGACAGGAGACTAAAGCAGAGTAGTGGGCAGAAGACAGGAGACTGAAGCAGAGTAGTGGGCAGAGGACAGGAGACTAAAGCGGAGTAGTGGGCAGAGGACAGGAGACTTAAGCAGAGAAGTGGGCAGAGGACAGGAGACTAAAGCAGAGCAGTGGGCAGAGGACAGGAGACTAAAGCAGAGTAGTGGGCAGAGGACAGGAGACTGAAGCAGAGTATTGGGCAGAGGACAGGAGACTAAAGCAGAGTAGTGGGCAGAGGACAGGAGACTGAAGCAGAGTAGTGGACAGAGAACAGGAGACTGAAGCAGAGTAGTGGGCAGAGGACAGGAGACTAAAGCAGAGTAGTGGGCAGAGGACAGGAGACTGAAGCAGAGTAGTGGACAGAGAACAGGAGACTGAAGCAGAGTAGTGGGCAGAGGACAGGAGACTGAAGCAGAGTAGTGGGCAGAGAACAGGAGACTGAAGCGGAGTAGTGGGCAGAGGACTGGTGACTAAAGCAGAGTAGTGGGCAGAGGACAGGAGACTAAAGCAGAGTAGTGGGCAGAGGACAGGAGACTGAAGCAGAGTAGTGGGCAGAGGACAGGAGACTAAAGCAGAGTAGTGGGCAGAGGACAGGAGACTTAAGCAGAGTAGTGGGCAGAGGACAGGAGACTGAGGCAGAGTAGTGGGCAGAGGACAGGAGACTAAAGCAGAGTAGTGGGCAGAGGACAGGAGACTAAAGCAGAGTATTGGGCAGAGGACAGGAGACTAAAGCAGAGCAGTGGCAGAGGACAGGAGACTAAAGCAGAGTAGTGGGCAGAGGACAGGAGACTGAGGCAGAGTAGTGGGCAGAGGACAGGAGACTAAAGCAGAGTAGTGGGCAGAGGACAGGAGACTAAAGCAGAGTAGTGGTCAGAGGACAGGAGACTGAAGCAGAGTAGTGGACAGAGAACAGGAGACTGAAGCAGAGTAGTGGGCAGAGGACAAGAGACTGAAGCAGAGTAGTGGGCAGAGGACAGGAGACTAAAGCAGAGTAGTGGGCAGAGGACAGGAGACTAAAGCAGATTAGTGGACAGAGGACAGGAGACTGAAGCAGAGTAGTGGGCAGAGGACAGGAGACTGAAACAGAGTAGTGGACAGAGAACAGGAGACTGAAGCAGAGTAGTGGGCAGAGGACAGGAGACTGAAGCAGAGCAGTTGGCAGAGGACAGGAGACTAAAGCAGAGTAGTGGGCAGAGGACAGGAGACTAAAGCAGAGTAGTGGGCAGAGGACAGGAGACTAAAGCAGATTAGTGGGCAGAGGACAGGAGACTAAAGCAGAGTAGTGAACAGAGGACAGGAGACTGAAGCAGAGTAGTGGACAGAGGACAGGAGACTGAAGCAGAGTAGTGGGCAGAGGACAGGAGACTAAAGCAGAGTAGTGGGCAGAGGACAGGAGACTGAAGCAGAGTAGTGGGCAGAGGACAGGAGACTAAAGCAGAGTAGTGGACAGAGGGCAGGAGACTGAAGCAGAGTAGTGGGCAGAGGACAGGAGACTGAGGCAGAGTAGTGGGCAGAGGACAGGAGACTAAAGCAGAGTAGTGGGCAGAGGACAGGAGACTAAAGCAGAGTAGTGGACAGAGGACAGGAGACTGAAGCAGAGTAGTGGGCAGAGAACAGGAGACTGAAGCAGAGTAGTGGGCAGAGGACAGGAGACTGAAGCAGAGTAGTGGGCAGAGGACAGGAGACTAAAGCAGAGTAGTGGACAGAGGACAGGAGACTGAAGCAGAGTAGTGGGCAGAGGACAGGAGACTAAAGCAGAGTAGTGGACAGAGGACAGGAGACTGAAGCAGAGTATTGAGCAGAGGACAGGAGACTGAGGCAGAGTAGTGGACAGAGGACAGGAGACTAAAGCAGAGTAGTGGGCAGAGGACAGGAGACTGAAGCAGAGTAGGGGACAGAGGACAGGAGACTGAAGCAGAGTAGTGGGCAGAGAACAGGAGACTGAAGCAGAGTAGTGGGCAGAGGACAGGAGACTGAAGCAGAGTAGTGGGCAGAGGACAGGAGACTAAAGCAGAGTAGTGGACAGAGGACAGGAGACTGAAGCAGAGTAGTGGGCAGAGGACAGGAGACTGAGGCAGAGTAGTGGGCAGAGAACAGGAGACTAAAGCAGAGTAGTGGGCAGAGGACAGGAGACTAAAGCAGAGTAGTGGGCAGAGGACAGGAGACTGAAGCAGAGTAGTGGGCAGAGGACAGGAGACTGAAGCAGAGTAGTGGACAGAGAACAGGAGACTGAAGCAGAGTAGTGGGCAGAGGACAGGAGACTGAAGCAGAGTAGTGGGCAGAGGACAGGAGACTGAAGCAGAGTAGTGGACAGAGAACAGGAGACTGAAGCAGAGTAGTGGTAGTGGGCAGAGGACAGGAGACTGAAGCAGAGTAGTGGGCAGAGAACAGGAGACTGAAGCGGAGTAGTGGGCAGAGGACTGGTGACTAAAGCAGAGTAGTGGGCAGAGGACAGGAGACTAAAGCAGAGTAGTGGGCAGAGGACAGGAGACTGAAGCAGAGTAGTGGGCAGAGGACAGGAGACTAAAGCAGAGTAGTGGGCAGAGGACAGGAGACTTAAGAAGAGTAGTGGGCAGAGGACAGGAGACTGAGGCAGAGTAGTGGGCAGAGGACAGGAGACTAAAGCAGAGTAGTGGGCAGAGGACAGGAGACTAAAGCAGAGTAGTGGGCAGAGGACAGGAGACTAAAGCAGAGCAATGGCAGAGGACAGGAGACTAAAGCAGAGTAGTGGGCAGAGGACAGGAGACTGAGGCAGAGTAGTGGGCAGAGGACAGGAGACTAAAGCAGAGTAGTGGTCAGAGGACAGGAGACTTAAGCAGAGTAGTGGGCAGAGGACAGGAGACTGAGGCAGAGTAGTGGGCAGAGGACAGGAGACTGAAACAGAGTAGTGGACAGAGAACAGGAGACTGAAGCAGAGTAGTGGGCAGAGGACAGGAGACTGAAGCAGAGCATTTGGCAGAGGACAGGAGACTAAAGCAGAGTAGTGGGCAGAGGACAGGAGACTAAAGCAGAGTAGTGGGCAGAGGACAGGAGACTAAAGCAGATAAGTGGGCAGAGGACAGGAGACTAAAGCAGAGTAGTGGACAGAGGACAGGAGACTGAAGCAGAGTAGTGGACAGAGGACAGGAGACTGAAGCAGAGTAGTGGGCAGAGGACAGGAGACTAAAGCAGAGTAGTGGGCAGAGGACAGGAGACTGAAGCAGAGTAGTGGGCAGAGGACAGGAGACTAAAGCAGAGTAGTGGACAGAGGGCAGGAGACTGAAGCAGAGTAGTGGGCAGAGGACAGGAGACTGAGGCAGAGTAGTGGGCAGAGGACAGGAGACTAAAGCAGAGTAGTGGGCAGAGGACAGGAGACTAAAGCAGAGTAGTGGACAGAGGACAGGAGACTGAAGCAGAGTAGTCGGCAGAGAACAGGAGACTGAAGCAGAGTAGTGGGCAGAGGACAGGAGACTGAAGCAGAGTAGTGGGCAGAGGACAGGAGACTAAAGCAGAGTAGTGGACAGAGGACAGGAGACTGAGGCAGAGTAGTGGGCAGAGGACAGGAGACTAAAGCAGAGTAGTGGACAGAGGACAGGAGACTGAAGCAGAGTATTGGGAAGAGGACAGGAGACTGAGGCAGAGTAGTGGGCAGAGGACAGGAGACTAAAGCAGAGTAGTGGGCAGAGGACAGGAGACTGAAGCAGAGTAGGGGACAGAGGACAGGAGACTGAAGCAGAGTAGTGGGCAGAGAACAGGAGACTGAAGCAGAGTGGTGGGCAGAATACAGGAGACTGAAGCAGAGTAGTGGGCAGAGGACAGGAGACTAAAGCAGAGTAGTGGACAGAGGACAGGAGACTGAAGCAGAGTATTGGGCAGAGGACAGGAGACTGAGGCAGAGTAGTGGGCAGAGAACAGGAGACTAAAGCAGAGTAGTGGGCAGAGGACAGGAGACTAAAGCAGAGTAGTGGGCAGAGGACAGGAGACTGAAGCAGAGTAGTGGGCAGAGGACAGGAGACTGAAGCGGAGTAGTGGGCAGAGAACAGGAGACTGAAGCAGAGTAGTGGGCAGAGGACAGGAGACTAAAGCAGAGTAGTGGGCAGAGGACAGGAGACTGAAGCAGAGTAGGGGACAGAGGACAGGAGACTGAAGCAGAGTAGTGGGCAGAGAACAGGAGACTGAAGCAGAGTAGTGGGCAGAATACAGGAGACTGAAGCAGAGTAGTGGGCAGAGGACAGGAGACTAAAGCAGAGTAGTGGACAGAGGACAGGAGACTGAAGCAGAGTATTGGGCAGAGGACAGGAGACTGAGGCAGAGTAGTGGGCAGAGAACAGGAGACTAAAGCAGAGTAGTGGGCAGAGGACAGGAGACTAAAGCAGAGTAGTGGGCAGAGGACAGGAGACTGAAGCAGAGTAGTGGGCAGAGGACAGGAGACTGAAGCGGAGTAGTGGGCAGAGAACAGGAGACTGAAGCAGAGTAGTGGGCAGAGGACAGGAGACTGAAGCAGAGTAGTGGGCAGAGAACAGGAGACTGAAGCGGAGTAGTGGGCAGAGGACTGGTGACTAAAGCAGAGTAGTGGGCAGAGGACAGGAGACTTAAGAAGAGTAGTGGGCAGAGGACAGGAGACTGAGGCAGAGTAGTGGGCAGAGGACAGGAGACTAAAGCAGAGTAGTGGGCAGAGGACAGGAGACTAAAGCAGAGTAGTGGGCAGAGGACAGGAGACTAAAGCAGAGCAATGGCAGAGGACAGGAGACTAAAGCAGAGTAGTGGGCAGAGGACAGGAGACTGAGGCAGAGTAGTGGGCAGAGGACAGGAGACTAAAGCAGAGTAGTGGTCAGAGGACAGGAGACTTAAGCAGAGTAGTGGACAGAGAACAGGAGACTGAAGCAGAGTAGTGGGCAGAGGACAGGAGACTGAAGCAGAGCTGTTGGCAGAGGACAGGAGACTAAAGCAGAGTAGTGGGCAGAGGACAGGAGACTAAAGCAGAGTAGTGGGCAGAGGACAGGAGACGAAAGCAGAGTAGTGGACAGAGGACAGGAGACTGAAGCAGAGTAGTGGGCAGAGGACAGGAGACTGAAAGAGTAGTGGACAGAGAACAGGAGACTGAAGCAGAGTAGTGGGCAGAGGACAGGAGACCGAAGCAGAGCAATTGGCAGAGGACAGGAGACTAAAGCAGAGTAATGGGCAGAGGACAGGAGACTAAAGCAGAGTAGTGGGCAGAGGACAGGAGACTAAAGCAGATTAGTGGGCAGAGGACAGGAGACTAAAGCAGAGTAGTGGACAGAGGACAGGAGACTGAAGCAGAGTAGTGGACAGAGGACAGGAGACTGAAGCAGAGTAGTGGGCAGAGGACAGGAGACTAAAGCAGAGTAGTGGGCAGAGGACAGGAGACTGAAGCAGAGTAGTGGGCAGAGGACAGGAGACTAAAGCAGAGTAGTGGACAGAGGGCAGGAGACTGAAGCAGAGTAGTGGGCAGAGGACAGGAGACTGAGGCAGAGTAGTGGGCAGGGGACAGGAGACTAAAGCAGAGTAGTGGGCAGAGGACAGGAGACTAAAGCAGAGTAGTGGACAGAGGACAGGAGACTGAAGCAGAGTAGTGGGCAGAGAACAGGAGACTGAAGCAGAGTAGTGGGCAGAGGACAGGAGACTGAAGCAGAGTAGTGGGCAGAGGACAGGAGACTAAAGCAGAGTAGTGGGCAGAGGACAGGAGACTAAAGCAGAGTAGTGGGCAGAGGACAGGAGACTGAGGCAGAGTAGTGGGCAGAGGACAGGAGACTAAAGCAGAGTAGTGGGCAGAGGACAGGAGACTGAAGCAGAGTAGTGGGCAGAGGACAGGAGACTAAAGCAGAGTAGTGGGCAGAGGACAGGAGACTAAAGCAGAGTAGTGGGCAGAGGACAGGAGACTAAAGCAGAGTAGTGGGCAGAGGACAGGAGACTGAGGCAGAGTAGTGGGCAGAGGACAGGAGACTAAAGCAGAGTAGTGGGCAGAGGACAGGAGACTGAAGCAGAGTAGTGGGCAGAGGACAGGAGACTAAAGCAGAGTAGTGGACAGAGGACAGGATACTGAAGCAGAGTAGTGGACAGAGAACAGGAGACTGAAGCAGAGTAGTGGGCAGAGGACAGGAGACTGAAGCAGAGTAGTGGGCAGAGGACAGGAGACTGAAGCAGAGTAGTGGGCAGAGGACAGGAGACTAAAGCAGAGTAGTGGACAGAGGACAGGAGACTGAAGCAGAGTAGTGGGCAGAGGACAGGAGACTGAGGCAGAGTAGTGGGCAGAGGACAGGAGACTAAAGCAGAGTGGTGGGCAGAGGACAGGAGACTAAAGCAGAGTAGTGGGCAGAGAACAGGAGACTGAAGCAGAGTAGTGGACAGAGAACAGGAGACTGAAGCAGAGTAGTGGGCAGAGGACAGGAGACTGAAGCAGAGCAGTTGGCAGAGGACAGGAGACTAAAGCAGAGTAGTGGGCAGAGGACAGGAGACTAAAGCAGAGTAGTGGACAGAGGACAGGAGACTGAAGCAGAGTATTGGGCAGAGGACAGGAGACTGAAACAGAGTAGTGGACAGAGAACAGGAGACTGAAGCAGAGTAGTGGGCAGAGGACAGGAGACTGAAGCAGAGCAGTTGGCAGAGGACAGGAGACTAAAGCAGAGTAGTGGGCAGAGGACAGGAGACTAAAGCAGAGTAGTGGGCAGAGGACAGGAGACTAAAGCAGATTAGTGGGCAGAGGACAGGAGACTAAAGCAGAGTAGTGGACAGAGGACAGGAGACTGAAGCAGAGTAGTGGACAGAGGACAGGAGACTGAAGCAGAGTAGTGGGCAGAGGACAGGAGACTAAAGCAGAGTAGTGGGCAGAGGACAGGAGACTGAAGCAGAGTAGTGGGCAGAGGACAGGAGACTAAAGCAGAGTAGTGGACAGAGGGCAGGAGACTGAAGCAGAGTAGTGGGCAGAGGACAGGAGACTGAGGCAGAGTAGTGGGCAGAGGACAGGATACTAAAGCAGAGTAGTGGGCAGAGGACAGGAGACTAAAGCAGAGTAGTGGGCAGAGGACAGGAGACTGAGGCAGAGTAGTGGGCAGAGGACAGGAGACTAAAGCAGAGTAGTGGGCAGAGGACAGGAGACTGAGGCAGAGTAGTGGGCAGAGGACAGGAGACTAAAGCAGAGTAGTGGGCAGAGGACAGGAGACTGAGGCAGAGTAGTGGGCAGAGGACAGGTGACTAAAGCAGAGTAGTGGGCAGAGGACAGGAGACTAAAGCAGAGTAGTGGGCAGAGGACAGGAGACTGAAGCAGAGTAGTGGGCAGAGGACAGGAGACTAAAGCAGAGTAGTGGACAGAGGACAGGAGACTGAAGCAGAGTAGTGGGCAGAGGACAGGAGACTGAAACAGAGTAGTGGACAGAGAACAGGAGACTGAAGCAGAGTAGTGGGCAGAGGACAGGAGACTGAAGCAGAGCAGTTGGCAGAGGACAGGAGACTAAAGCAGAGTAGTGGGCAGAGGACAGGAGACTAAAGCAGAGTAGTGGGCAGAGGACAGGAGACTAAAGCAGATTAGTGGGCAGAGGACAGGAGACTAAAGCAGAGTAGTGGACAGAGGACAGGAGACTGAAGCAGAGTAGTGGGCAGAGGACAGGAGACTAAAGCAGAGTAGTGGGCAGAGGACAGGAGACTGAAGCAGAGTAGTGGGCAGAGGACAGGAGACTAAAGCAGAGTAGTGGACAGAGGGCAGGAGACTGAAGCAGAGTAGTGGGCAGAGGACAGGAGACTGAGGCAGAGTAGTGGGCAGAGGACAGGATACTAAAGCAGAGTAGTGGGCAGAGGACAGGAGACTAAAGCAGAGTAGTGGGCAGAGGACAGGAGACTGAGGCAGAGTAGTGGGCAGAGGACAGGAGACTAAAGCAGAGTAGTGGGCAGAGGACAGGAGACTGAGGCAGAGTAGTGGGCAGAGGACAGGAGACTAAAGCAGAGTAGTTGGCAGAGGACAGGAGACTGAGGCAGAGTAGTGGGCAGAGGACAGGAGACTAAAGCAGAGTAGTGGGCAGAGGACAGGAGACTAAAGCAGAGTAGTGGGCAGAGGACAGGAGACTGAAGCAGAGTAGTGGGCAGAGGACAGGAGACTAAAGCAGAGTAGTGGACAGAGGACAGGAGACTGAAGCAGAGTAGTGGGCAGAGAACAGGAGACTGAAGCAGAGTAGTGGGCAGAGGACAGGAGGCTGAAGCAGATTAGTGGGCAGAGAACAGGAGACTGAAGCAGAGTAGTGGACAGAGAACAGGAGACTGAGACAGAGTAGTGGACAGAGAACAGGAGACTGAATCAGAGTAGTGGGCAGAGGACAGGAGACTGAAGCAGAGTAGTGGGCAGAGGACAGGAGACTAAAGCAGAGTAGTGGACAGAGGACAGGAGACTGAAGCAGAGTAGTGGGCAGAGGACAGGAGACTGAGGCAGAGTAGTGGGCAGAGGACAGGAGACTAAAGCAGAGTAGTGGGCAGAAGACAGGAGACTAAAGCAGAGTAGGGGACAGAGGACAGGAGACTGAAGCAGAGTAGTGGGCAGAGAACAGGAGACTGAAGCAGAGTAGTGGGCAGAGGACAGGAGACTGAAGCAGAGTAGTGGGCAGAGGACAGGAGACTAAAGCAGAGTAGTGGACAGAGGACAGGAGACTGAAGCAGAGTAGTGGGCAGAGAACAGGAGACTGAAGCAGAGTAGTGGGCAGAGGACAGGAGACTGAAGCAGAGTAGTGGGCAGAGAACAGGAGACTGAAGCAGAGTAGTGGACAGAGAACAGGAGACTGAGGCAGAGTAGTGGACAGAGAACAGGAGACTGAAGCAGAGTAGTGGGCAGAGGACAGGAGACTGAAGCAGAGTAGTGGACAGAGGACAGGAGACTAAAGCAGAGTAGTGGACAGAGGACAGGAGACTGAAGCAGAGTAGTTGGCAGAGGACAGGAGACTGAGGCAGAGTAGTGGGCAGAGGACAGGAGACTAAAGCAGAGTAGTGGGCAGAGGACAGGAGACTAAAGCAGAGTAGGGGACAGAGGACAGGAGACTGAAGCAGAGTAGTGGGCAGAGAACAGGAGACTAAAGCAGAGTAGTGGACAGAGGACAGGAGACTGAAGCAGAGTAGTGGGCAGAGGACAGGAGACTGAGGCAGAGTAGTGGGCAGAGGACAGGAGACTAAAGCAGAGTGGTGGGCAGAGGACAGGAGACTAAAGCAGAGTAGTGGGCAGAGAACAGGAGACTGAAGCAGAGTAGTGGACAGAGAACAGGAGACTGAGGCAGAGTAGTGGGCAGAGGACAGGAGACTGAAGCAGAGTAGTGGGCAGAGGACAGGAGACTAAAGCAGAGTAGTGGGCAGAGAACAGGAGACTGAAGCAGAGTAGTGGGCAGAGAACAGGAGACTGAAGCAGAGTAGTGGACAGAGAACAGGAGACTGAGGCAGAGTAGTGGGCAGAGGACAGGATACTAAAGCAGAGTAGTGGGCAGAGGACAGGAGACTAAAGCAGAGTGGTGGGCAGAGGACAGGAGACTAAAGCAGAGTAGTGGGCAGAGAACAGGAGACTGAAGCAGAGTAGTGGACAGAGAACAGGAGACTGAGGCAGAGTAGTGGGCAGAGGACAGGATACTAAAGCAGAGTAGTGGGCAGAGGACAGGAGACTAAAGCAGAGTAGTGGGCAGAGGACAGGAGACTGAGGCAGAGTAGTGGGCAGAGGACAGGAGACTAAAGCAGAGTAGTGGGCAGAGGACAGGAGACTGAGGCAGAGTAGTGGGCAGAGGACAGGAGACTGAAGCAGAGCAGTTGGCAGAGGACAGGAGACTAAAGCAGAGTAGTGGGCAGAGGACAGGAGACTAAAGCAGAGTAGTGGACAGAGGACAGGAGACTGAAGCAGAGTAGTGGGCAGAGGACAGGAGACTGAAACAGAGTAGTGGACAGAGAACAGGAGACTGAAGCAGAGTAGTGGGCAGAGGACAGGAGACTGAAGCAGAGCAGTTGGCAGAGGACAGGAGACTAAAGCAGAGTAGTGGGCAGAGGACAGGAGACTAAAGCAGAGTAGTGGGCAGAGGACAGGAGACTAAAGCAGATTAGTGGGCAGAGGACAGGAGACTAAAGCAGAGTAGTGGACAGAGGACAGGAGACTGAAGCAGAGTAGTGGACAGAGGACAGGAGACTGAAGCAGAGTAGTGGGCAGAGGACAGGAGACTAAAGCAGAGTAGTGGGCAGAGGACAGGAGACTGAAGCAGAGTAGTGGGCAGAGGACAGGAGACTAAAGCAGAGTAGTGGACAGAGGGCAGGAGACTGAAGCAGAGTAGTGGGCAGAGGACAGGAGACTGAGGCAGAGTAGTGGGCAGAGGACAGGATACTAAAGCAGAGTAGTGGGCAGAGGACAGGAGACTAAAGCAGAGTAGTGGGCAGAGGACAGGAGACTGAGGCAGAGTAGTGGGCAGAGGACAGGAGACTAAAGCAGAGTAGTGGGCAGAGGACAGGAGACTGAGGCAGAGTAGTGGGCAGAAGACAGGAGACTAAAGCAGAGTAGTGGGCAGAGGACAGGAGACTGAGGCAGAGTAGTGGGCAGAGGACAGGAGACTAAAGCAGGGTAGTGGGCAGAGGACAGGAGACTAAAGCAGAGTAGTGGGCAGAGGACAGGAGACTGAAGCAGAGTAGTGGGCAGAGGACAGGAGACTAAAGCAGAGTAGTGGGCAGAGGACAGGAGACTGAGGCAGAGTAGTGGGCAGAGGACAGGAGACTGAAGCAGAGCAGTTGGCAGAGGACAGGAGACTAAAGCAGAGTAGTGGGCAGAGGACAGGAGACTAAAGCAGAGTAGTGGACAGAGGACAGGAGACTGAAGCAGAGTAGTGGGCAGAGGACAGGAGACTGAAACAGAGTAGTGGACAGAGAACAGGAGACTGAAGCAGAGTAGTGGGCAGAGGACAGGAGACTGAAGCAGAGCAGTTGGCAGAGGACAGGAGACTAAAGCAGAGTAGTGGGCAGAGGACAGGAGACTAAAGCAGAGTAGTGGGCAGAGGACAGGAGACTAAAGCAGATTAGTGGGCAGAGGACAGGAGACTAAAGCAGAGTAGTGGACAGAGGACAGGAGACTGAAGCAGAGTAGTGGACAGAGGACAGGAGACTGAAGCAGAGTAGTGGGCAGAGGACAGGAGACTAAAGCAGAGTAGTGGGCAGAGGACAGGAGACTGAAGCAGAGTAGTGGGCAGAGGACAGGAGACTAAAGCAGAGTAGTGGACAGAGGGCAGGAGACTGAAGCAGAGTAGTGGGCAGAGGACAGGAGACTGAGGCAGAGTAGTGGGCAGAGGACAGGATACTAAAGCAGAGTAGTGGGCAGAGGACAGGAGACTAAAGCAGAGTAGTGGGCAGAGGACAGGAGACTGAGGCAGAGTAGTGGGCAGAGGACAGGAGACTAAAGCAGAGTAGTGGGCAGAGGACAGGAGACTGAGGCAGAGTAGTGGGCAGAGGACAGGAGACTAAAGCAGAGTAGTGGGCAGAGGACAGGAGACTGAGGCAGAGTAGTGGGCAGAGGACAGGAGACTAAAGCAGGGTAGTGGGCAGAGGACAGGAGACTAAAGCAGAGTAGTGGGCAGAGGACAGGAGACTGAAGCAGAGTAGTGGGCAGAGGACAGGAGACTAAAGCAGAGTAGTGGACAGAGGACAGGAGACTGAAGCAGAGTAGTGGGCAGAGAACAGGAGACTGAAGCAGAGTAGTGGGCAGAGGACAGGAGGCTGAAGCAGATTAGTGGGCAGAGAACAGGAGACTGAAGCAGAGTAGTGGACAGAGAACAGGAGACTGAGACAGAGTAGTGGACAGAGAACAGGAGACTGAATCAGAGTAGTGGGCAGAGGACAGGAGACTGAAGCAGAGTAGTGGGCAGAGGACAGGAGACTAAAGCAGAGTAGTGGACAGAGGACAGGAGACTGAAGCAGAGTAGTGGGCAGAGGACAGGAGACTGAGGCAGAGTAGTGGGCAGAGGACAGGAGACTAAAGCAGAGTAGTGGGCAGAGGACAGGAGACTAAAGCAGAGTAGGGGACAGAGGACAGGAGACTGAAGCAGAGTAGTGGGCAGAGAACAGGAGACTGAAGCAGAGTAGTGGGCAGAGGACAGGAGACTGAAGCAGAGTAGTGGGCAGAGGACAGGAGACTAAAGCAGAGTAGTGGACAGAGGACAGGAGACTGAAGCAGAGTAGTGGGCAGAGAACAGGAGACTGAAGCAGAGTAGTGGGCAGAGGACAGGAGACTGAAGCAGAGTAGTGGGCAGAGGACAGGAGACTGAAGCAGAGTAGTGGGCAGAGGACAGGAGACTAAAGCAGAGTAGTGGACAGAGGGCAGGAGACTGAAGCAGAGTAGTGGGCAGAGAACAGGAGACTGAAGCAGAGTAGTGGGCAGAGGACAGGAGGCTGAAGCAGATTAGTGGGCAGAGAACAGGAGACTGAAGCAGAGTAGTGGACAGAGAACAGGAGACTGAGACAGAGTAGTGGACAGAGAACAGGAGACTGAATCAGAGTAGTGGGCAGAGGACAGGAGACTGAAGCAGAGTAGTGGGCAGAGGACAGGAGACTAAAGCAGAGTAGTGGACAGAGGACAGGAGACTGAGCAGAGTAGTGGGCAGAGGACAGGAGACTGAGGCAGAGTAGTGGGCAGAGGACAGGAGACTAAAGCAGAGTAGTGGGCAGAGGACAGGAGACTAAAGCAGAGTAGGGGACAGAGGACAGGAGACTGAAGCAGAGTAGTGGGCAGAGAACAGGAGACTGAAGCAGAGTAGTGGGCAGAGGACAGGAGACTGAAGCAGAGTAGTGGGCAGAGGACAGGAGACTAAAGCAGAGTAGTGGACAGAGGACAGGAGACTGAAGCAGAGTAGTGGGCAGAGAACAGGAGACTGAAGCAGAGTAGTGGGCAGAGGACAAGAGACTGAAGCAGAGTAGTGGGCAGAGGACAGGAGACTGAAGCAGAGTAGTGGGCAGAGGACAGGAGACTAAAGCAGAGTAGTGGACAGAGGGCAGGAGACTGAAGCAGAGTAGTGGGCAGAGGACAGGAGACTGAGGCAGAGTAGTGGGCAGAGGACAGGATACTAAAGCAGAGTAGTGGGCAGAGGACAGGAGACTAAAGCAGAGTAGTGGGCAGAGGACAGGAGACTGAGGCAGAGTAGTGGGCAGAGGACAGGAGACTAAAGCAGAGTAGTGGGCAGAGGACAGGAGACTGAGGCAGAGTAGTGGGCAGAGGACAGGAGACTAAAGCAGAGTAGTGGGCAGAGGACAGGAGACTGAGGCAGAGTAGTGGGCAGAGGACAGGAGACTAAAGCAGGGTAGTGGGCAGAGGACAGGAGACTAAAGCAGAGTAGTGGGCAGAGGACAGGAGACTGAAGCAGAGTAGTGGGCAGAGGACAGGAGACTAAAGCAGAGTAGTGGACAGAGGACAGGAGACTGAAGCAGAGTAGTGGGCAGAGAACAGGAGAGTGAAGCAGAGTAGTGGGCAGAGGACAGGAGGCTGAAGCAGATTAGTGGGCAGAGAACAGGAGACTGAAGCAGAGTAGTGGACAGAGAACAGGAGACTGAGACAGAGTAGTGGACAGAGAACAGGAGACTGAATCAGAGTAGTGGGCAGAGGACAGGAGACTGAAGCAGAGTAGTGGGCAGAGGACAGGAGACTAAAGCAGAGTAGTGGACAGAGGACAGGAGACTGAAGCAGAGTAGTGGGCAGAGGACAGGAGACTGAGGCAGAGTAGTGGGCAGAGGACAGGAGACTAAAGCAGAGTAGTGGGCAGAGGACAGGAGACTAAAGCAGAGTAGGGGACAGAGGACAGGAGACTGAAGCAGAGTAGTGGGCAGAGAACAGGAGACTGAAGCAGAGTAGTGGGCAGAGGACAGGAGACTGAAGCAGAGTAGTGGGCAGAGGACAGGAGACTAAAGCAGAGTAGTGGACAGAGGACAGGAGACTGAAGCAGAGTAGTGGGCAGAGAACAGGAGACTGAAGCAGAGTAGTGGGCAGAGGACAGGAGACTGAAGCAGAGTAGTGGGCAGAGAACAGGAGACTGAAGCAGAGTAGTGGACAGAGAACAGGAGACTGAGGCAGAGTAGTGGACAGAGAACAGGAGACTGAAGCAGAGTAGTGGGCAGAGGACAGGAGACTGAAGCAGAGTAGTGGGCAGAGGACAGGAGACTAAAGCAGAGTAGTGGACAGAGGACAGGAGACTGAAGCAGAGTAGTTGGCAGAGGACAGGAGACTGAGGCAGAGTAGTGGGCAGAGGACAGGAGACTAAAGCAGAGTAGTGGGCAGAGGACAGGAGACTAAAGCAGAGTAGGGGACAGAGGACAGGAGACTGAAGCAGAGTAGTGGGCAGAGAACAGGAGACTGAAGCAGAGTAGTGGGCAGAAGACAGGAGACTGAAGCAGAGTAGGGGGCAGAGGACAGGAGACTAAAGCAGAGTAGTGGACAGAGGACAGGAGACTGAAGCAGAGTAGTGGGCAGAGGACAGGAGACTGAGGCAGAGTAGTGGGCAGAGGACAGGAGACTAAAGCAGAGTGGTGGGCAGAGGACAGGAGACTAAAGCAGAGTAGTGGGCAGAGAACAGGAGACTGAAGCAGAGTAGTGGACAGAGAACAGGAGACTGAAGCAGAGTAGTGGGCAGAGGACAGGAGACTGAAGCAGAGCAGTTGGCAGAGGACAGGAGACTAAAGCAGAGTAGTGGGCAGAGGACAGGAGACTAAAGCAGAGTAGTGGACAGAGGACAGGAGACTGAAGCAGAGTAGTGGGCAGAGGACAGGAGACTGAAACAGAGTAGTGGACAGAGAACAGGAGACTGAAGCAGAGTAGTGGGCAGAGGACAGGAGACTGAAGCAGAGCAGTTGGCAGAGGACAGGAGACTAAAGCAGAGTAGTTGGCAGAGGACAGGAGACTAAAGCAGAGTAGTGGGCAGAGGACAGGAGACTAAAGCAGATTAGTGGGCAGAGGACAGGAGACTAAAGCAGAGTAGTGGACAGAGGACAGGAGACTGAAGCAGAGTAGTGGACAGAGGACAGGAGACTGAAGCAGAGTAGTGGGCAGAGGACAGGAGACTGAGGCAGAGTAGTGGGCAGAGGACAGGATACTAAAGCAGAGTAGTGGGCAGAGGACAGGAGACTAAAGCAGAGTAGTGGGCAGAGGACAGGAGACTGAGGCAGAGTAGTGGGCAGAGGACAGGAGACTAAAGCAGAGTAGTGGGCAGAGGACAGGAGACTGAGGCAGAGTAGTGGGCAGAGGACAGGAGACTAAAGCAGAGTAGTGGGCAGAGGACAGGAGACTGAGGCAGAGTAGTGGGCAGAGGACAGGAGACTAAAGCAGAGTAGTGGGCAGAGGACAGGAGACTAAAGCAGAGTAGTGGACAGAGGACAGGAGACTGAAGCAGAGTAGTTGGCAGAGGACAGGAGACTGAGGCAGAGTAGTGGGCAGAGGACAGGAGACTAAAGCAGAGTAGTGGGCAGAGGACAGGAGACTAAAGCAGAGTAGGGGACAGAGGACAGGAGACTGAAGCAGAGTAGTGGGCAGAGAACAGGAGACTGAAGCAGAGTAGTGGGCAGAAGACAGGAGACTGAAGCAGAGTAGGGGGCAGAGGACAGGAGACTAAAGCAGAGTAGTGGACAGAGGACAGGAGACTGAAGCAGAGTAGTGGGCAGAGGACAGGAGACTGAGGCAGAGTAGTGGGCAGAGGACAGGAGACTAAAGCAGAGTGGTGGGCAGAGGACAGGAGACTAAAGCAGAGTAGTGGGCAGAGAACAGGAGACTGAAGCAGAGTAGTGGACAGAGAACAGGAGACTGAAGCAGAGTAGTGGGCAGAGGACAGGAGACTGAAGCAGAGCAGTTGGCAGAGGACAGGAGACTAAAGCAGAGTAGTGGGCAGAGGACAGGAGACTAAAGCAGAGTAGTGGACAGAGGACAGGAGACTGAAGCAGAGTAGTGGGCAGAGGACAGGAGACTGAAACAGAGTAGTGGACAGAGAACAGGAGACTGAAGCAGAGTAGTGGGCAGAGGACAGGAGACTGAAGCAGAGCAGTTGGCAGAGGACAGGAGACTAAAGCAGAGTAGTTGGCAGAGGACAGGAGACTAAAGCAGAGTAGTGGGCAGAGGACAGGAGACTAAAGCAGATTAGTGGGCAGAGGACAGGAGACTAAAGCAGAGTAGTGGACAGAGGACAGGAGACTGAAGCAGAGTAGTGGACAGAGGACAGGAGACTGAAGCAGAGTAGTGGGCAGAGGACAGGAGACTGAGGCAGAGTAGTGGGCAGAGGACAGGATACTAAAGCAGAGTAGTGGGCAGAGGACAGGAGACTAAAGCAGAGTAGTGGGCAGAGGACAGGAGACTGAGGCAGAGTAGTGGGCAGAGGACAGGAGACTAAAGCAGAGTAGTGGGCAGAGGACAGGAGACTGAGGCAGAGTAGTGGGCAGAGGACAGGAGACTAAAGCAGAGTAGTGGGCAGAGGACAGGAGACTGAGGCAGAGTAGTGGGCAGAGGACAGGAGACTAAAGCAGAGTAGTGGGCAGAGGACAGGAGACTAAAGCAGAGTAGTGGGCAGAGGACAGGAGACTGAAGCAGAGTAGTGGGCAGAGGACAGGAGACTAAAGCAGAGTAGTGGACAGAGGACAGGAGACTGAAGCAGAGTAGTGGGCAGAGAACAGGAGACTGAAGCAGAGTAGTGGGCAGAGGACAGGAGGCTGAAGCAGAGTAGTGGGCAGAGAACAGGAGACTGAAGCAGAGTAGTGGGCAGAGGACAGGAGGCTGAAGCAGAGTAGTGGGCAGAGAACAGGAGACTGAAGCAGAGTAGTGGACAGAGAACAGGAGACTGAGACAGAGTAGTGGACAGAGAACAGGAGACTGAATCAGAGTAGTGGGCAGAGGACAGGAGACTGAAGCAGAGTAGTGGGCAGAGGACAGGAGACTAAAGCAGAGTAGTGGACAGAGGACAGGAGACTGAAGCAGAGTAGTGGGCAGAGGACAGGAGACTGAGGCAGAGTAGTGGGCAGAGGACAGGAGACTAAAGCAGAGTAGTGGGCAGAGGACAGGAGACTAAAGCAGAGTAGGGGACAGAGGACAGGAGACTGAAGCAGAGTAGTGGGCAGAGAACAGGAGACTGAAGCAGAGTAGTGGGCAGAGGACAGGAGACTGAAGCAGAGTAGTGGGCAGAGGACAGGAGACTAAAGCAGAGTAGTGGACAGAGGACAGGAGACTGAAGCAGAGTAGTGGGCAGAGGACAGGAGACTGAGGCAGAGTAGTGGGCAGAGGACAGGAGACTAAAGCAGAGTAGTGGGCAGAGGACAGGAGACTAAAGCAGAGTAGTGGGCAGAGGACAGGAGACTGAAGCAGAGTAGTGGGCAGAGGACAGGAGACTGAAGCAGAGTAGTGGACAGAGAACAGGAGACTGAAGCAGAGAAGTGGGCAGAGGACAGGAGACTGAAGCAGAGTAGTGGGCAGAGAACAGGAGACTGAAGCGGAGTAGTGGGCAGAGGACTGGTGACTAAAGCAGAGTAGTGGGCAGAGGACAGGAGACTGAAGCAGAGTAGTGGGCAGAGGACAGGAGACTAAAGCAGAGTAGTGGGCAGAGGACAGGAGACTTAAGCAGAGTTGTGGGCAGAGGACAGGAGACTGAGGCAGAGTAGTGGGCAGAGGACAGGAGACTAAAGCAGAGTAGTGGGCAGAGGACAGGAGACTAAAGCAGAGTACTGGGCAGAGGACAGGAGACTAAAGCAGAGCAGTGGCAGAGGACAGGAGACTAAAGCAGAGTAGTGGGCAGAGGACAGGAGACTGAGGCAGAGTAGTGGGCAGAGGACAGGAGACTAAAGCAGAGTAGTGGGCAGAGGACAGGAGACTAAAGCAGAGTAGTGGTCAGAGGACAGGAGACTGAAGCAGAGTAGTGGGCAGAGGACAGGAGACTAAAGCAGAGTAGTGGGCAGAGGACAGGAGACTGAAGCAGAGTAGTGGGCAGAGGACAGGAGACTGAAGCAGAGTAGTGGACAGAGAACAGGAGACTGAAGCAGAGTAGTGGGCAGAGGACAGGAGACTGAAGCAGAGTAGTGGGCAGAGAACAGGAGACTGAAGCGGAGTAGTGGGCAGAGGACTGGTGACTAAAGCAGAGTAGTGGGCAGAGGACAGGAGACTGAAGCAGAGTAGTGGGCAGAGGACAGGAGACTAAAGCAGAGTAGTGGGCAGAGGACAGGAGACTTAAGCAGAGTAGTGGGCAGAGGACAGGAGACTGAGGCAGAGTAGTGGGCAGAGGACAGGAGACTAAAGCAGAGTAGTGGGCAGAGGACAGGAGACTAAAGCAGAGTACTGGGCAGAGGACAGGAGACTAAAGCAGAGCAGTGGCAGAGGACAGGAGACTAAAGCAGAGTAGTGGGCAGAGGACAGGAGACTGAGGCAGAGTAGTGGGCAGAGGACAGGAGACTAAAGCAGAGTAGTGGGCAGAGGACAGGAGACTGAGGCAGAGTAGTGGGCAGAGGACAGGAGACTAAAGCAGAGTAGTGGGCAGAGGACAGGAGACTGAGGCAGAGTAGTGGGCAGAGGACAGGAGACTAAAGCAGAGTAGTGGGCAGAGGACAGGAGACTAAAGCAGAGTAGTGGGCAGAGGACAGGAGACTGAAGCAGAGTAGTGGGCAGAGGACAGGAGACTAAAGCAGAGTAGTGGACAGAGGACAGGAGACTGAAGCAGAGTAGTGGGCAGAGAACAGGAGACTGAAGCAGAGTAGTGGGCAGAGGACAGGAGACTGAAGCAGAGTAGTGGGCAGAGAACAGGAGACTGAAGCAGAGTAGTGGACAGAGAACAGGAGACTGAGAAAGAGTAGTGGAAAGAGAACAGGAGACTGAAGCAGAGTAGTGGGCAGAGGACAGGAGACTGAAGCAGAGTAGTGGGCAGAGGACAGGAGACTAAAGCAGAGTAGTGGACAGAGGACAGGAGACTGAAGCAGAGTAGTGGGCAGAGGACAGGAGACTGAGGCAGAGTAGTGGGCAGAGGAGAGGAGACTAAAGCAGAGTAGTGGGCAGAGGACAGGAGACTAAAGCAGAGTAGGGGACAGAGGACAGGAGACTGAAGCAGAGTAGTGGGCAGAGAACAGGAGACTGAAGCAGAGTAGTGGGCAGAGGACAGGAGACTGAAGCAGAGTAGTGGGCAGAGGACAGGAGACTAAAGCAGAGTAGTGGACAGAGGACAGGAGACTGAAGCAGAGTAGTGGGCAGAGGACAGGAGACTGAGGCAGAGTAGTGGGCAGAGGACAGGAGACTGAAGCAGAGTAGTGGGCAGAGGACAGGAGACTGAAGCAGAGTAGTGGACAGAGAACAGGAGACTGAAGCAGAGTAGTGGGCAGAGGACAGGAGACTGAAGCAGAGTAGTGGGCAGAGAACAGGAGACTGAAGCGGAGTAGTGGGCAGAGGACTGGTGACTAAATCAGAGTAGTGGGCAGAGGACAGGAGACTAAAGCATAGTAGTGGGCAGAGGACAGGAGACTGAAGCAGAGTAGTGGGCAGAGGACAGGAGACTAAAGCAGAGTAGTGGGCAGAGGACAGGAGACTTAAGCAGAGTAGTGGGCAGAGGACAGGAGACTGAGGCAGAGTAGTGGGCAGAGGACAGGAGACTAAAGCAGAGTAGTGGGCAGAGGACAGGAGACTAAAGCAGAGTACTGGGCAGAGGACAGGAGACTAAAGCAGAGCAGTGGCAGAGGATACGGGAGACTAAAGCAGAGTAGTGGGCAGAGGACAGGAGACTGAGGCAGAGTAGTGGGCAGAGGACAGGAGACTAAAGCAGAGTAGTGGGCAGAGGACAGGAGACTAAAGCAGAGTAGTGGGCAGAGGACAGGAGACTAAAGCAGAGCAGTTGGCAGAGGACAGGAGACTAAAGCAGAGTAGTGGGCAGAGGACAGGAGACTGAGGCAGAGTAGTGGGCAGAGGACAGGAGACTAAAGCAGAGTAGTGGGCAGAGGACAGGAGACTAAAGCAGAGTAGTGGGCAGAGAACAGAAGACTAAAGCAGAGTAGTGGGCAGAGGACAGGAGACTAAAGCAGAGTAGTGGGCAGAGGACAGGAGACTGAGGCAGAGTAGTGGGCAGAGGACAGGAGACTAAAGCAGAGTAGTCGGCAGAGAACAGAAGACTAAAGCAGAGTAGTGGGCAGAGGACAGGAGACTAAAGCAGAGTAGTGGGCAGAGGACAGGAGACTAAAGCAGAGTAGTGGACAGAGGACAGGATACTGAAGCAGAGTAGTGGACAGAGAACAGGAGACTGAGGCAGAGTTGTGGACAGAGAACAGGAGACTGAAGCAGAGTAGTGGGCAGAGGACAGGAGACTGAAGTAGAGTAGTGGGCAGAGGACAGGAGACTAAAGCAGAGTAGTGGACAGAGGACAGGAGACTGAAGCAGAGTAGTGGGCAGAGGACAGGAGACTGAGGCAGAGTAGTGGGCAGAGGACAGGAGACTAAAGCAGAGTAGTGGGCAGAGGACAGGAGACTGAAGCAGAGTAGGGGACAGAGGACAGGAGACTGAAGCAGAGTAGTGGGCAGAGAAAAGGAGACTGAAGCAGAGTAGTGGGCAGAGGACAGGAGACTGAAGCAGAGTAGTGGGCAGAGAACAGGAGACTGAAGCAGAGTAGTGGGCAGAGGACAGGAGACTGAAGCAGAGTAGTGGGCAGAGGACAGGAGACTAAAGCAGAGTAGTGGACAGAGGGCAGGAGACTGAAGCAGAGTAGTGGGCAGAGAACAGGAGACTGAAGCAGAGTAGTGGGCAGAGGACAGGAGGCTGAAGCAGATTAGTGGGCAGAGAACAGGAGACTGAAGCAGAGTAGTGGACAGAGAACAGGAGACTGAGACAGAGTAGTGGACAGAGAACAGGAGACTGAATCAGAGTAGTTGGCAGAGGACAGGAGACTGAAGCAGAGTAGTGGGCAGAGGACAGGAGACTAAAGCAGAGTAGTGGACAGAGGACAGGAGACTGAAGCAGAGTAGTGGGCAGAGGACAGGAGACTGAGGCAGAGTAGTGGGCAGAGGACAGGAGACTAAAGCAGAGTAGTGGGCAGAGGACAGGAGACTAAAGCAGAGTAGGGGACAGAGGACAGGAGACTGAAGCAGAGTAGTGGGCAGAGAACAGGAGACTGAAGCAGAGTAGTGGGCAGAGGACAGGAGACTGAAGCAGAGTAGTGGGCAGAGGACAGGAGACTAAAGCAGAGTAGTGGACAGAGGACAGGAGACTGAAGCAGAGTAGTGGGCAGAGAACAGGAGACTGAAGCAGAGTAGTGGGCAGAGGACAAGAGACTGAAGCAGAGTAGTGGGCAGAGGACAGGAGACTGAAGCAGAGTAGTGGGCAGAGGACAGGAGACTAAAGCAGAGTAGTGGACAGAGGGCAGGAGACTGAAGCAGAGTAGTGGGCAGAGGACAGGAGACTGAGGCAGAGTAGTGGGCAGAGGACAGGATACTAAAGCAGAGTAGTGGGCAGAGGACAGGAGACTAAAGCAGAGTAGTGGGCAGAGAACAGAAGACTAAAGCAGAGTAGTGGGCAGAGGACAGGAGACTAAAGCAGAGTAGTGGGCAGAGGACAGGAGACTGAGGCAGAGTAGTGGGCAGAGGACAGGAGACTAAAGCAGAGTAGTCGGCAGAGAACAGAAGACTAAAGCAGAGTAGTGGGCAGAGGACAGGAGACTAAAGCAGAGTAGTGGGCAGAGGACAGGAGACTAAAGCAGAGTAGTGGACAGAGGACAGGATACTGAAGCAGAGTAGTGGACAGAGAACAGGAGACTGAGGCAGAGTTGTGGACAGAGAACAGGAGACTGAAGCAGAGTAGTGGGCAGAGGACAGGAGACTGAAGTAGAGTAGTGGGCAGAGGACAGGAGACTAAAGCAGAGTAGTGGACAGAGGACAGGAGACTGAAGCAGAGTAGTGGGCAGAGGACAGGAGACTGAGGCAGAGTAGTGGGCAGAGGACAGGAGACTAAAGCAGAGTAGTGGGCAGAGGACAGGAGACTGAAGCAGAGTAGGGGACAGAGGACAGGAGACTGAAGCAGAGTAGTGGGCAGAGAAAAGGAGACTGAAGCAGAGTAGTGGGCAGAGGACAGGAGACTGAAGCAGAGTAGTGGGCAGAGAACAGGAGACTGAAGCAGAGTAGTGGGCAGAGGACAGGAGACTGAAGCAGAGTAGTGGGCAGAGGACAGGAGACTAAAGCAGAGTAGTGGACAGAGGGCAGGAGACTGAAGCAGAGTAGTGGGCAGAGAACAGGAGACTGAAGCAGAGTAGTGGGCAGAGGACAGGAGGCTGAAGCAGATTAGTGGGCAGAGAACAGGAGACTGAAGCAGAGTAGTGGACAGAGAACAGGAGACTGAGACAGAGTAGTGGACAGAGAACAGGAGACTGAATCAGAGTAGTGGGCAGAGGACAGGAGACTGAAGCAGAGTAGTGGGCAGAGGACAGGAGACTAAAGCAGAGTAGTGGACAGAGGACAGGAGACTGAAGCAGAGTAGTGGGCAGAGGACAGGAGACTGAGGCAGAGTAGTGGGCAGAGGACAGGAGACTAAAGCAGAGTAGTGGGCAGAGGACAGGAGACTAAAGCAGAGTAGGGGACAGAGGACAGGAGACTGAAGCAGAGTAGTGGGCAGAGAACAGGAGACTGAAGCAGAGTAGTGGGCAGAGGACAGGAGACTGAAGCAGAGTAGTGGGCAGAGGACAGGAGACTAAAGCAGAGTAGTGGACAGAGGACAGGAGACTGAAGCAGAGTAGTGGACAGAGAACAGGAGACTGAGAAAGAGTAGTGGAAAGAGAACAGGAGACTGAAGCAGAGTAGTGGGCAGAGGACAGGAGACTGAAGCAGAGTAGTGGGCAGAGGACAGGAGACTAAAGCAGAGTAGTGGACAGAGGACAGGAGACTGAAGCAGAGTAGTGGGCAGAGGACAGGAGACTGAGGCAGAGTAGTGGGCAGAGGAGAGGAGACTAAAGCAGAGTAGTGGGCAGAGGACAGGAGACTAAAGCAGAGTAGGGGACAGAGGACAGGAGACTGAAGCAGAGTAGTGGGCAGAGAACAGGAGACTGAAGCAGAGTAGTGGGCAGAGGACAGGAGACTGAAGCAGAGTAGTGGGCAGAGGACAGGAGACTAAAGCAGAGTAGTGGACAGAGGACAGGAGACTGAAGCAGAGTAGTGGGCAGAGGACAGGAGACTGAGGCAGAGTAGTGGGCAGAGGACAGGAGACTGAAGCAGAGTAGTGGGCAGAGGACAGGAGACTGAAGCAGAGTAGTGGACAGAGAACAGGAGACTGAAGCAGAGTAGTGGGCAGAGGACAGGAGACTGAAGCAGAGTAGTGGGCAGAGAACAGGAGACTGAAGCGGAGTAGTGGGCAGAGGACTGGTGACTAAATCAGAGTAGTGGGCAGAGGACAGGAGACTAAAGCATAGTAGTGGGCAGAGGACAGGAGACTGAAGCAGAGTAGTGGGCAGAGGACAGGAGACTAAAGCAGAGTAGTGGGCAGAGGACAGGAGACTTAAGCAGAGTAGTGGGCAGAGGACAGGAGACTGAGGCAGAGTAGTGGGCAGAGGACAGGAGACTAAAGCAGAGTAGTGGGCAGAGGACAGGAGACTAAAGCAGAGTACTGGGCAGAGGACAGGAGACTAAAGCAGAGCAGTGGCAGAGGATACGGGAGACTAAAGCAGAGTAGTGGGCAGAGGACAGGAGACTGAGGCAGAGTAGTGGGCAGAGGACAGGAGACTAAAGCAGAGTAGTGGGCAGAGGACAGGAGACTAAAGCAGAGTAGTGGGCAGAGGACAGGAGACTAAAGCAGAGCAGTTGGCAGAGGACAGGAGACTAAAGCAGAGTAGTGGGCAGAGGACAGGAGACTGAGGCAGAGTAGTGGGCAGAGGACAGGAGACTAAAGCAGAGTAGTGGGCAGAGGACAGGAGACTAAAGCAGAGTAGTGGGCAGAGAACAGAAGACTAAAGCAGAGTAGTGGGCAGAGGACAGGAGACTAAAGCAGAGTAGTGGGCAGAGGACAGGAGACTGAGGCAGAGTAGTGGGCAGAGGACAGGAGACTAAAGCAGAGTAGTCGGCAGAGAACAGAAGACTAAAGCAGAGTAGTGGGCAGAGGACAGGAGACTAAAGCAGAGTAGTGGGCAGAGGACAGGAGACTAAAGCAGAGTAGTGGACAGAGGACAGGATACTGAAGCAGAGTAGTGGACAGAGAACAGGAGACTGAGGCAGAGTTGTGGACAGAGAACAGGAGACTGAAGCAGAGTAGTGGGCAGAGGACAGGAGACTGAAGTAGAGTAGTGGGCAGAGGACAGGAGACTAAAGCAGAGTAGTGGACAGAGGACAGGAGACTGAAGCAGAGTAGTGGGCAGAGGACAGGAGACTGAGGCAGAGTAGTGGGCAGAGGACAGGAGACTAAAGCAGAGTAGTGGGCAGAGGACAGGAGACTGAAGCAGAGTAGGGGACAGAGGACAGGAGACTGAAGCAGAGTAGTGGGCAGAGAAAAGGAGACTGAAGCAGAGTAGTGGGCAGAGGACAGGAGACTGAAGCAGAGTAGTGGGCAGAGAACAGGAGACTGAAGCAGAGTAGTGGGCAGAGGACAGGAGACTGAAGCAGAGTAGTGGGCAGAGGACAGGAGACTAAAGCAGAGTAGTGGACAGAGGGCAGGAGACTGAAGCAGAGTAGTGGGCAGAGAACAGGAGACTGAAGCAGAGTAGTGGGCAGAGGACAGGAGGCTGAAGCAGATTAGTGGGCAGAGAACAGGAGACTGAAGCAGAGTAGTGGACAGAGAACAGGAGACTGAGACAGAGTAGTGGACAGAGAACAGGAGACTGAATCAGAGTAGTTGGCAGAGGACAGGAGACTGAAGCAGAGTAGTGGGCAGAGGACAGGAGACTAAAGCAGAGTAGTGGACAGAGGACAGGAGACTGAAGCAGAGTAGTGGGCAGAGGACAGGAGACTGAGGCAGAGTAGTGGGCAGAGGACAGGAGACTAAAGCAGAGTAGTGGGCAGAGGACAGGAGACTAAAGCAGAGTAGGGGACAGAGGACAGGAGACTGAAGCAGAGTAGTGGGCAGAGAACAGGAGACTGAAGCAGAGTAGTGGGCAGAGGACAGGAGACTGAAGCAGAGTAGTGGGCAGAGGACAGGAGACTAAAGCAGAGTAGTGGACAGAGGACAGGAGACTGAAGCAGAGTAGTGGGCAGAGAACAGGAGACTGAAGCAGAGTAGTGGGCAGAGGACAAGAGACTGAAGCAGAGTAGTGGGCAGAGGACAGGAGACTGAAGCAGAGTAGTGGGCAGAGGACAGGAGACTAAAGCAGAGTAGTGGACAGAGGGCAGGAGACTGAAGCAGAGTAGTGGGCAGAGGACAGGAGACTGAGGCAGAGTAGTGGGCAGAGGACAGGATACTAAAGCAGAGTAGTGGGCAGAGGACAGGAGACTAAAGCAGAGTAGTGGGCAGAGAACAGAAGACTAAAGCAGAGTAGTGGGCAGAGGACAGGAGACTAAAGCAGAGTAGTGGGCAGAGGACAGGAGACTGAGGCAGAGTAGTGGGCAGAGGACAGGAGACTAAAGCAGAGTAGTCGGCAGAGAACAGAAGACTAAAGCAGAGTAGTGGGCAGAGGACAGGAGACTAAAGCAGAGTAGTGGGCAGAGGACAGGAGACTAAAGCAGAGTAGTGGACAGAGGACAGGATACTGAAGCAGAGTAGTGGACAGAGAACAGGAGACTGAGGCAGAGTTGTGGACAGAGAACAGGAGACTGAAGCAGAGTAGTGGGCAGAGGACAGGAGACTGAAGTAGAGTAGTGGGCAGAGGACAGGAGACTAAAGCAGAGTAGTGGACAGAGGACAGGAGACTGAAGCAGAGTAGTGGGCAGAGGACAGGAGACTGAGGCAGAGTAGTGGGCAGAGGACAGGAGACTAAAGCAGAGTAGTGGGCAGAGGACAGGAGACTGAAGCAGAGTAGGGGACAGAGGACAGGAGACTGAAGCAGAGTAGTGGGCAGAGAAAAGGAGACTGAAGCAGAGTAGTGGGCAGAGGACAGGAGACTGAAGCAGAGTAGTGGGCAGAGAACAGGAGACTGAAGCAGAGTAGTGGGCAGAGGACAGGAGACTGAAGCAGAGTAGTGGGCAGAGGACAGGAGACTAAAGCAGAGTAGTGGACAGAGGGCAGGAGACTGAAGCAGAGTAGTGGGCAGAGAACAGGAGACTGAAGCAGAGTAGTGGGCAGAGGACAGGAGGCTGAAGCAGATTAGTGGGCAGAGAACAGGAGACTGAAGCAGAGTAGTGGACAGAGAACAGGAGACTGAGACAGAGTAGTGGACAGAGAACAGGAGACTGAATCAGAGTAGTGGGCAGAGGACAGGAGACTGAAGCAGAGTAGTGGGCAGAGGACAGGAGACTAAAGCAGAGTAGTGGACAGAGGACAGGAGACTGAAGCAGAGTAGTGGGCAGAGGACAGGAGACTGAGGCAGAGTAGTGGGCAGAGGACAGGAGACTAAAGCAGAGTAGTGGGCAGAGGACAGGAGACTAAAGCAGAGTAGGGGACAGAGGACAGGAGACTGAAGCAGAGTAGTGGGCAGAGAACAGGAGACTGAAGCAGAGTAGTGGGCAGAGGACAGGAGACTGAAGCAGAGTAGTGGGCAGAGGACAGGAGACTAAAGCAGAGTAGTGGACAGAGGACAGGAGACTGAAGCAGAGTAGTGGGCAGAGAACAGGAGACTGAAGCAGAGTAGTGGGCAGAGGACAAGAGACTGAAGCAGAGTAGTGGGCAGAGGACAGGAGACTGAAGCAGAGTAGTGGGCAGAGGACAGGAGACTAAAGCAGAGTAGTGGACAGAGGGCAGGAGACTGAAGCAGAGTAGTGGGCAGAGGACAGGAGACTGAGGCAGAGTAGTGGGCAGAGGACAGGATACTAAAGCAGAGTAGTGGGCAGAGGACAGGAGACTAAAGCAGAGTAGTGGGCAGAGGACAGGAGACTGAGGCAGAGTAGTGGGCAGAGGACAGGAGACTAAAGCAGAGTAGTGGGCAGAGGACAGGAGACTGAGGCAGAGTAGTGGGCAGAGGACAGGAGACTAAAGCAGAGTAGTGGGCAGAGAACAGGAGACTGAAGCAGAGTAGTGGGCAGAGGACAGGAGGCTGAAGCAGATTAGTGGGCAGAGAACAGGAGACTGAAGCAGAGTAGTGGACAGAGAACAGGAGACTGAGACAGAGTAGTGGACAGAGAACAGGAGACTGAATCAGAGTAGTGGGCAGAGGACAGGAGACTGAAGCAGAGTAGTGGGCAGAGGACAGGAGACTAAAGCAGAGTAGTGGACAGAGGACAGGAGACTGAAGCAGAGTAGTGGGCAGAGGACAGGAGACTGAGGCAGAGTAGTGGGCAGAGGACAGGAGACTAAAGCAGAGTAGTGGGCAGAGGACAGGAGACTAAAGCAGAGTAGGGGACAGAGGACAGGAGACTGAAGCAGAGTAGTGGGCAGAGAACAGGAGACTGAAGCAGAGTAGTGGGCAGAGGACAGGAGACTGAAGCAGAGTAGTGGGCAGAGGACAGGAGACTAAAGCAGAGTAGTGGACAGAGGACAGGAGACTGAAGCAGAGTAGTGGGCAGAGAACAGGAGACTGAAGCAGAGTAGTGGGCAGAGGACAGGAGACTGAAGCAGAGTAGTGGGCAGAGAACAGGAGACTGAAGCAGAGTAGTGGACAGAGAACAGGAGACTGAGGCAGAGTAGTGGACAGAGAACAGGAGACTGAAGCAGAGTAGTGGGCAGAGGACAGGAGACTGAAGCAGAGTAGTGGGCAGAGGACAGGAGACTAAAGCAGAGTAGTGGACAGAGGACAGGAGACTGAAGCAGAGTAGTTGGCAGAGGACAGGAGACTGAGGCAGAGTAGTGGGCAGAGGACAGGAGACTAAAGCAGAGTAGTGGGCAGAGGACAGGAGACTAAAGCAGAGTAGGGGACAGAGGACAGGAGACTGAAGCAGAGTAGTGGGCAGAGAACAGGAGACTGAAGCAGAGTAGTGGGCAGAGGACAGGAGACTGAAGCAGAGTAGTGGGCAGAGGACAGGAGACTAAAGCAGAGTAGTGGACAGAGGACAGGAGACTGAAGCAGAGTAGTGGGCAGAGGACAGGAGACTGAGGCAGAGTAGTGGGCAGAGGACAGGAGACTAAAGCAGAGTGGTGGGCAGAGGACAGGAGACTAAAGCAGAGTAGTGGGCAGAGAACAGGAGACTGAAGCAGAGTAGTGGACAGAGAACAGGAGACTGAAGCAGAGTAGTGGGCAGAGGACAGGAGACTGAAGCAGAGCAGTTGGCAGAGGACAGGAGACTAAAGCAGAGTAGTGGGCAGAGGACAGGAGACTAAAGCAGAGTAGTGGACAGAGGACAGGAGACTGAAGCAGAGTAGTGGGCAGAGGACAGGAGACTGAAACAGAGTAGTGGACAGAGAACAGGAGACTGAAGCAGAGTAGTGGGCAGAGGACAGGAGACTGAAGCAGAGCAGTTGGCAGAGGACAGGAGACTAAAGCAGAGTAGTTGGCAGAGGACAGGAGACTAAAGCAGAGTAGTGGGCAGAGGACAGGAGACTAAAGCAGATTAGTGGGCAGAGGACAGGAGACTAAAGCAGAGTAGTGGACAGAGGACAGGAGACTGAAGCAGAGTAGTGGACAGAGGACAGGAGACTGAAGCAGAGTAGTGGGCAGAGGACAGGAGACTGAGGCAGAGTAGTGGGCAGAGGACAGGATACTAAAGCAGAGTAGTGGGCAGAGGACAGGAGACTAAAGCAGAGTAGTGGGCAGAGGACAGGAGACTGAGGCAGAGTAGTGGGCAGAGGACAGGAGACTAAAGCAGAGTAGTGGGCAGAGGACAGGAGACTGAGGCAGAGTAGTGGGCAGAGGACAGGAGACTAAAGCAGAGTAGTGGGCAGAGGACAGGAGACTGAGGCAGAGTAGTGGGCAGAGGACAGGAGACTAAAGCAGAGTAGTGGGCAGAGGACAGGAGACTAAAGCAGAGTAGTGGGCAGAGGACAGGAGACTGAAGCAGAGTAGTGGGCAGAGGACAGGAGACTAAAGCAGAGTAGTGGACAGAGGACAGGAGACTGAAGCAGAGTAGTGGGCAGAGAACAGGAGACTGAAGCAGAGTAGTGGGCAGAGGACAGGAGGCTGAAGCAGAGTAGTGGGCAGAGAACAGGAGACTGAAGCAGAGTAGTGGACAGAGAACAGGAGACTGAGACAGAGTAGTGGACAGAGAACAGGAGACTGAATCAGAGTAGTGGGCAGAGGACAGGAGACTGAAGCAGAGTAGTGGGCAGAGGACAGGAGACTAAAGCAGAGTAGTGGACAGAGGACAGGAGACTGAAGCAGAGTAGTGGGCAGAGGACAGGAGACTGAGGCAGAGTAGTGGGCAGAGGACAGGAGACTAAAGCAGAGTAGTGGGCAGAGGACAGGAGACTAAAGCAGAGTAGGGGACAGAGGACAGGAGACTGAAGCAGAGTAGTGGGCAGAGAACAGGAGACTGAAGCAGAGTAGTGGGCAGAGGACAGGAGACTGAAGCAGAGTAGTGGGCAGAGGACAGGAGACTAAAGCAGAGTAGTGGACAGAGGACAGGAGACTGAAGCAGAGTAGTGGGCAGAGGACAGGAGACTGAGGCAGAGTAGTGGGCAGAGGACAGGAGACTAAAGCAGAGTAGTGGGCAGAGGACAGGAGACTAAAGCAGAGTAGTGGGCAGAGGACAGGAGACTGAAGCAGAGTAGTGGGCAGAGGACAGGAGACTGAAGCAGAGTAGTGGACAGAGAACAGGAGACTGAAGCAGAGTAGTGGGCAGAGGACAGGAGACTGAAGCAGAGTAGTGGGCAGAGAACAGGAGACTGAAGCGGAGTAGTGGGCAGAGGACTGGTGACTAAAGCAGAGTAGTGGGCAGAGGACAGGAGACTGAAGCAGAGTAGTGGGCAGAGGACAGGAGACTAAAGCAGAGTAGTGGGCAGAGGACAGGAGACTTAAGCAGAGTAGTGGGCAGAGGACAGGAGACTGAGGCAGAGTAGTGGGCAGAGGACAGGAGACTAAAGCAGAGTAGGGGACAGAGGACAGGAGACTGAAGCAGAGTAGTGGGCAGAGAACAGGAGACTGAAGCAGAGTAGTGGGCAGAGGACAGGAGACTGAAGCAGAGTAGTGGGCAGAGGACAGGAGACTAAAGCAGAGTAGTGGACAGAGGACAGGAGACTGAAGCAGAGTAGTGGGCAGAGGACAGGAGACTGAGGCAGAGTAGTGGGCAGAGGACAGGAGACTAAAGCAGAGTGGTGGGCAGAGGACAGGAGACTAAAGCAGAGTAGTGGGCAGAGAACAGGAGACTGAAGCAGAGTAGTGGACAGAGAACAGGAGACTGAAGCAGAGTAGTGGGCAGAGGACAGGAGACTGAAGCAGAGCAGTTGGCAGAGGACAGGAGACTAAAGCAGAGTAGTGGGCAGAGGACAGGAGACTAAAGCAGAGTAGTGGACAGAGGACAGGAGACTGAAGCAGAGTAGTGGGCAGAGGACAGGAGACTGAAACAGAGTAGTGGACAGAGAACAGGAGACTGAAGCAGAGTAGTGGGCAGAGGACAGGAGACTGAAGCAGAGCAGTTGGCAGAGGACAGGAGACTAAAGCAGAGTAGTTGGCAGAGGACAGGAGACTAAAGCAGAGTAGTGGGCAGAGGACAGGAGACTAAAGCAGATTAGTGGGCAGAGGACAGGAGACTAAAGCAGAGTAGTGGACAGAGGACAGGAGACTGAAGCAGAGTAGTGGACAGAGGACAGGAGACTGAAGCAGAGTAGTGGGCAGAGGACAGGAGACTGAGGCAGAGTAGTGGGCAGAGGACAGGATACTAAAGCAGAGTAGTGGGCAGAGGACAGGAGACTAAAGCAGAGTAGTGGGCAGAGGACAGGAGACTGAGGCAGAGTAGTGGGCAGAGGACAGGAGACTAAAGCAGAGTAGTGGGCAGAGGACAGGAGACTGAGGCAGAGTAGTGGGCAGAGGACAGGAGACTAAAGCAGAGTAGTGGGCAGAGGACAGGAGACTGAGGCAGAGTAGTGGGCAGAGGACAGGAGACTAAAGCAGAGTAGTGGGCAGAGGACAGGAGACTAAAGCAGAGTAGTGGGCAGAGGACAGGAGACTGAAGCAGAGTAGTGGGCAGAGGACAGGAGACTAAAGCAGAGTAGTGGACAGAGGACAGGAGACTGAAGCAGAGTAGTGGGCAGAGAACAGGAGACTGAAGCAGAGTAGTGGGCAGAGGACAGGAGGCTGAAGCAGAGTAGTGGGCAGAGAACAGGAGACTGAAGCAGAGTAGTGGACAGAGAACAGGAGACTGAGACAGAGTAGTGGACAGAGAACAGGAGACTGAATCAGAGTAGTGGGCAGAGGACAGGAGACTGAAGCAGAGTAGTGGGCAGAGGACAGGAGACTAAAGCAGAGTAGTGGACAGAGGACAGGAGACTGAAGCAGAGTAGTGGGCAGAGGACAGGAGACTGAGGCAGAGTAGTGGGCAGAGGACAGGAGACTAAAGCAGAGTAGTGGGCAGAGGACAGGAGACTAAAGCAGAGTAGGGGACAGAGGACAGGAGACTGAAGCAGAGTAGTGGGCAGAGAACAGGAGACTGAAGCAGAGTAGTGGGCAGAGGACAGGAGACTGAAGCAGAGTAGTGGGCAGAGGACAGGAGACTAAAGCAGAGTAGTGGACAGAGGACAGGAGACTGAAGCAGAGTAGTGGGCAGAGGACAGGAGACTGAGGCAGAGTAGTGGGCAGAGGACAGGAGACTAAAGCAGAGTAGTGGGCAGAGGACAGGAGACTAAAGCAGAGTAGTGGGCAGAGGACAGGAGACTGAAGCAGAGTAGTGGGCAGAGGACAGGAGACTGAAGCAGAGTAGTGGACAGAGAACAGGAGACTGAAGCAGAGTAGTGGGCAGAGGACAGGAGACTGAAGCAGAGTAGTGGGCAGAGAACAGGAGACTGAAGCGGAGTAGTGGGCAGAGGACTGGTGACTAAAGCAGAGTAGTGGGCAGAGGACAGGAGACTGAAGCAGAGTAGTGGGCAGAGGACAGGAGACTAAAGCAGAGTAGTGGGCAGAGGACAGGAGACTTAAGCAGAGTAGTGGGCAGAGGACAGGAGACTGAGGCAGAGTAGTGGGCAGAGGACAGGAGACTAAAGCAGAGTAGTGGGCAGAGGACAGGAGACTAAAGCAGAGTACTGGGCAGAGGACAGGAGACTAAAGCAGAGCAGTGGCAGAGGACAGGAGACTAAAGCAGAGTAGTGGGCAGAGGACAGGAAACTGAGGCAGAGTAGTGGGCAGAGGACAGGAGACTAAAGCAGAGTAGTGGGCAGAGGACAGGAGACTAAAGCAGAGTAGTGGTCAGAGGACAGGAGACTGAAGCAGAGTAGTGGGCAGAGGACAGGAGACTAAAGCAGAGTAGTGGGCAGAGGACAGGAGACTGAAGCAGAGTAGTGGGCAGAGGACAGGAGACTGAAGCAGAGTAGTGGACAGAGAACAGGAGACTGAAGCAGAGTAGTGGGCAGAGGACAGGAGACTGAAGCAGAGTAGTGGGCAGAGAACAGGAGACTGAAGCGGAGTAGTGGGCAGAGGACTGGTGACTAAAGCAGAGTAGTGGGCAGAGGACAGGAGACTGAAGCAGAGTAGTGGGCAGAGGACAGGAGACTAAAGCAGAGTAGTGGGCAGAGGACAGGAGACTAAAGCAGAGTAGTGGGCAGAGGACAGGAGACTGAGGCAGAGTAGTGGGCAGAGGACAGGAGACTAAAGCAGAGTAGTGGGCAGAGGACAGGAGACTAAAGCAGAGTAGTGGTCAGAGGACAGGAGACTGAAGCAGAGTAGTGGGCAGAGGACAGGAGACTAAAGCAGAGTAGTGGGCAGAGGACAGGAGACTGAGGCAGAGTAGTGGGCAGAGGACAGGAGACTAAAGCAGAGTAGTGGGCAGAGGACAGGAGACTGAGGCAGAGTAGTGGGCAGAGGACAGGAGACTAAAGCAGAGTAGTGGGCAGAGGACAGGAGACTGAGGCAGAGTAGTGGGCAGAGGACAGGAGACTAAAGCAGAGTAGTGGGCAGAGGACAGGAGACTAAAGCAGAGTAGTGGGCAGAGGACAGGAGACTGAAGCAGAGTAGTGGGCAGAGGACAGGAGACTAAAGCAGAGTAGTGGACAGAGGACAGGAGACTGAAGCAGAGTAGTGGGCAGAGAACAGGAGACTGAAGCAGAGTAGTGGGCAGAGGACAGGAGACTGAAGCAGAGTAGTGGGCAGAGAACAGGAGACTGAAGCAGAGTAGTGGACAGAGAACAGGAGACTGAGAAAGAGTAGTGGAAAGAGAACAGGAGACTGAAGCAGAGTAGTGGGCAGAGGACAGGAGACTGAAGCAGAGTAGTGGGCAGAGGACAGGAGACTAAAGCAGAGTAGTGGACAGAGGACAGGAGACTGAAGCAGAGTAGTGGGCAGAGGACAGGAGACTGAGGCAGAGTAGTGGGCAGAGGAGAGGAGACTAAAGCAGAGTAGTGGGCAGAGGACAGGAGACTAAAGCAGAGTAGGGGACAGAGGACAGGAGACTGAAGCAGAGTAGTGGGCAGAGAACAGGAGACTGAAGCAGAGTAGTGGGCAGAGGACAGGAGACTGAAGCAGAGTAGTGGGCAGAGGACAGGAGACTAAAGCAGAGTAGTGGACAGAGGACAGGAGACTGAAGCAGAGTAGTGGGCAGAGGACAGGAGACTGAGGCAGAGTAGTGGGCAGAGGACAGGAGACTGAAGCAGAGTAGTGGGCAGAGGACAGGAGACTGAAGCAGAGTAGTGGACAGAGAACAGGAGACTGAAGCAGAGTAGTGGGCAGAGGACAGGAGACTGAAGCAGAGTAGTGGGCAGAGAACAGGAGACTGAAGCGGAGTAGTGGGCAGAGGACTGGTGACTAAATCAGAGTAGTGGGCAGAGGACAGGAGACTAAAGCATAGTAGTGGGCAGAGGACAGGAGACTGAAGCAGAGTAGTGGGCAGAGGACAGGAGACTAAAGCAGAGTAGTGGGCAGAGGACAGGAGACTTAAGCAGAGTAGTGGGCAGAGGACAGGAGACTGAGGCAGAGTAGTGGGCAGAGGACAGGAGACTAAAGCAGAGTAGTGGGCAGAGGACAGGAGACTAAAGCAGAGTACTGGGCAGAGGACAGGAGACTAAAGCAGAGCAGTGGCAGAGGATACGGGAGACTAAAGCAGAGTAGTGGGCAGAGGACAGGAGACTGAGGCAGAGTAGTGGGCAGAGGACAGGAGACTAAAGCAGAGTAGTGGGCAGAGGACAGGAGACTAAAGCAGAGTAGTGGGCAGAGGACAGGAGACTAAAGCAGAGCAGTTGGCAGAGGACAGGAGACTAAAGCAGAGTAGTGGGCAGAGGACAGGAGACTGAGGCAGAGTAGTGGGCAGAGGACAGGAGACTAAAGCAGAGTAGTGGGCAGAGGACAGGAGACTAAAGCAGAGTAGTGGGCAGAGAACAGAAGACTAAAGCAGAGTAGTGGGCAGAGGACAGGAGACTAAAGCAGAGTAGTGGGCAGAGGACAGGAGACTGAGGCAGAGTAGTGGGCAGAGGACAGGAGACTAAAGCAGAGTAGTCGGCAGAGAACAGAAGACTAAAGCAGAGTAGTGGGCAGAGGACAGGAGACTAAAGCAGAGTAGTGGGCAGAGGACAGGAGACTAAAGCAGAGTAGTGGACAGAGGACAGGATACTGAAGCAGAGTAGTGGACAGAGAACAGGAGACTGAGGCAGAGTTGTGGACAGAGAACAGGAGACTGAAGCAGAGTAGTGGGCAGAGGACAGGAGACTGAAGTAGAGTAGTGGGCAGAGGACAGGAGACTAAAGCAGAGTAGTGGACAGAGGACAGGAGACTGAAGCAGAGTAGTGGGCAGAGGACAGGAGACTGAGGCAGAGTAGTGGGCAGAGGACAGGAGACTAAAGCAGAGTAGTGGGCAGAGGACAGGAGACTGAAGCAGAGTAGGGGACAGAGGACAGGAGACTGAAGCAGAGTAGTGGGCAGAGAAAAGGAGACTGAAGCAGAGTAGTGGGCAGAGGACAGGAGACTGAAGCAGAGTAGTGGGCAGAGGACAGGAGACTAAAGCAGAGTAGTGGACAGAGGACAGGAGACTGAAGCAGAGTAGTGGGCAGAGGACAGGAGACTAAAGCAGAGTAGTGGGCAGAGGACAGGAGACTAAAGCAGAGTAGAGGGCAAAGGACAGGAGACTGAAGCAGAGTAGTGGGCAGAGGACAGGAGACTGAAGCAGAGTAGTGGACAGAGAACAGGAGACTGAAGCAGAGTAGTGGGCAGAGGACAAGAGACTGAAGCAGAGTAGTGGGCAGAGAACAGGAGACTGAAGCGGAGTAGTGGGCAGAGGACTGGTGACTAAAGCAGAGTAGTGGGCAGAGGACAGGAGACTAAAGCAGAGTAGTGGGCAGAGGACAGGAGACTGAAGCAGAGTAGTGGGCAGAGGACAGGAGACTAAAGCAGAGTAGTGGGCAGAGGACAGGAGACTTAAGCAGAGTAGTGGGCAGAGGACAGGAGACTGAGGCAGAGTAGTGGGCAGAGGACAGGAGACTAAAGCAGAGTAGTGGGCAGAGGACAGGAGACTAAAGCAGAGCAGTTGGCAGAGGACAGGAGACTAAAGCAGAGTAGTGGGCAGAGGACAGGAGACTGAGGCAGAGTAGTGGGCAGAGGACAGGAGACTAAAGCAGAGTAGTGGGCAGAGAACAGAAGACTAAAGCAGAGTAGTGGGCAGAGGACAGGAGACTAAAGCAGAGTAGTGGGCAGAGGACAGGAGACTGAGGCAGAGTAGTGGGCAGAGGACAGGAGACTAAAGCAGAGTAGTGGGCAGAGAACAGAAGACTAAAGCAGAGTAGTGGGCAGAGGACAGGAGACTAAAGCAGAGTAGTGGGCAGAGGACAGGAGACTAAAGCAGAGTAGTGGACAGAGGACAGGATACTGAAGCAGAGTAGTGGACAGAGAACAGGAGACTGAGGCAGAGTAGTGGACAGAGAACAGGAGACTGAAGCAGAGTAGTGGGCAGAGGACAGGAGACTGAAGTAGAGTAGTGGGCAGAGGACAGGAGACTAAAGCAGAGTAGTGGACAGAGGACAGGAGACTGAAGCAGAGTAGTGGGCAGAGGACAGGAGACTGAGGCAGAGTAGTGGGCAGAGGACAGGAGACTAAAGCAGAGTAGTGGGCAGAGGACAGGAGACTGAAGCAGAGTAGGGGACAGAGGACAGGAGACTGAAGCAGAGTAGTGGGCAGAGAAAAGGAGACTGAAGCAGAGTAGTGGTTAGAGGACAGGAGACTGAAGCAGAGTAGTGGGCAGAGGACAGGAGACTAAAGCAGAGTAGTGGACAGAGGACAGGAGACTGAAGCAGAGTAGTGGGCAGAGGACAGGAGACTAAACCAGAGTAGTGGGCAGAGGACAGGAGACTAAAGCAGAGTAGAGGGCAAAGGACAGGAGACTGAAGCAGAGTAGTGGGCAGAGGACAGGAGACTGAAGCAGAGTAGTGGACAGAGAACAGGAGACTGAAGCAGAGTAGTGGGCAGAGGACAGGAGACTGAAGCAGAGTAGTGGGCAGAGAACAGGAGACTGAAGCGGAGTAGTGGGCAGAGGACTGGTGACTAAAGCAGAGTAGTGGGCAGAGGACAGGAGACAAAAGCAGAGTAGTGGGCAGAGGACAGGAGACTGAAGCAGAGTAGTGGGCAGAGGACAGGAGACTAAAGCAGAGTAGTGGGCAGAGGACAGGAGACTTAAGCAGAGTAGTGGGCAGAGGACAGGAGACTAAAGCAGAGTAGTGGGCAGAGGACAGGAGACTAAAGCAGAGTAGTGGGCAGAGGACAGGAGACTAAAGCAGAGCAGTGGCAGAGGACAGGAGACTAAAGCAGAGTAGTGGGCAGAGGACAGGAGACTGAGGCAGAGTAGTGGGCAGGGGACAGGAGACTAAAGCAGAGTAGTGGGCAGAGGACAGGAGACTAAAGCAGATTAGTGGGCAGAGGACAGGAGACTAAAGCAGAGTAGTGGACAGAGGACAGGAGACTGAAGCAGAGTAGTGGACAGAGGACAGGAGACTGAAGCAGAGTAGTGGGCAGAGGACAGGAGACTAAAGCAGAGTAGTGGGCAGAGGACAGGAGACTGAAGCAGAGTAGTGGGCAGAGGACAGGAGACTAAAGCAGAGTAGTGGACAGAGGGCAGGAGACTGAAGCAGAGTAGTGGGCAGAGGACAGGAGACTGAGGCAGAGTAGTGGGCAGAGGACAGGATACTAAAGCAGAGTAGTGGGCAGAGGACAGGAGACTAAAGCAGAGTAGTGGACAGAGGACAGGAGACTGAAGCAGAGTAGTGGGCAGAGAACAGGAGACTGAAGCAGAGTAGTGGGCAGAGGACAGGAGACTGAAGCAGAGTAGTGGGCAGAGGACAGGAGACTAAAGCAGAGTAGTGGACAGAGGACAGGAGACTGAAGCAGAGTAGTGGGCAGAGGACAGGAGACTGAGGCAGAGTAGTGGGCAGAGAACAGGAGACTAAAGCAGAGTAGTGGGCAGAGGACAGGAGACTGAAGCAGAGTAGTGGGCAGAGGACAGGAGACTAAAGCGGAGTAGTGGGCAGAGGACTGGTGACTAAAGCAGAGTAGTGGGCAGAGGACAGGAGACTAAAGCAGAGTAGTGGGCAGAGGACAGGAGACTGAAGCAGAGTAGTGGGCAGAGGACAGGAGACTAAAGCAGAGTAGTGGGCAGAGGACAGGAGACTTAAGCAGAGTAGTGGGCAGAGGACAGGAGACTGAGGCAGAGTAGTGGGCAGAGGACAGGAGACTAAAGCAGAGTAGTGGGCAGAGGACAGGAGACTAAAGCAGAGCAGTTGGCAGAGGACAGGAGACTAAAGCAGAGTAGTGGGCAGAGGACAGGAGACTGAGGCAGAGTAGTGGGCAGAGGACAGGAGACTAAAGCAGAGTAGTGGGCAGAGAACAGAAGACTAAAGCATAGTAGTGGGCAGAGGACAGGAGACTAAAGCAGAGTAGTGGGCAGAGGACAGGAGACTGAGGCAGAGTAGTGGGCAGAGGACAGGAGACTAAAGCAGAGTAGTGGGCAGAGAACAGAAGACTAAAGCAGAGTAGTGGGCAGAGGACAGGAGACTAAAGCAGAGTAGTGGGCAGAGGACAGGAGACTAAAGCAGAGTAGTGGACAGAGGACAGGATACTGAAGCAGAGTAGTGGACAGAGAACAGGAGACTGAGGCAGAGTAGTGGACAGAGAACAGGAGACTGAAGCAGAGTAGTGGGCAGAGGACAGGAGACTGAAGTAGAGTAGTGGGCAGAGGACAGGAGACTAAAGCAGAGTAGTGGACAGAGGACAGGAGACTGAAGCAGAGTAGTGGGCAGAGGACAGGAGACTGAGGCAGAGTAGTGGGCAGAGGACAGGAGACTAAAGCAGAGTAGTGGGCAGAGGACAGGAGACTGAAGCAGAGTAGGGGACAGAGGACAGGAGACTGAAGCAGAGTAGTGGGCAGAGAAAAGGAGACTGAAGCAGAGTAGTGGTTAGAGGACAGGAGACTGAAGCAGAGTAGTGGGCAGAGGACAGGAGACTAAAGCAGAGTAGTGGACAGAGGACAGGAGACTGAAGCAGAGTAGTGGGCAGAGGACAGGAGACTAAAGCAGAGTAGCGGGCAGAGGACAGGAGACTAAAGCAGAGTAGAGGGCAAAGGACAGGAGACTGAAGCAGAGTAGTGGGCAGAGGACAGGAGACTGAAGCAGAGTAGTGGACAGAGAACAGGAGACTGAAGCAGAGTAGTGGGCAGAGGACAGGAGACTGAAGCAGAGTAGTGGGCAGAGAACAGGAGACTGAAGCGGAGTAGTGGGCAGAGGACTGGTGACTAAAGCAGAGTAGTGGGCAGAGGACAGGAGACAAAAGCAGAGTAGTGGGCAGAGGACAGGAGACTGAAGCAGAGTAGTGGGCAGAGGACAGGAGACTAAAGCAGAGTAGTGGGCAGAGGACAGGAGACTTAAGCAGAGTAGTGGGCAGAGGACAGGAGACTAAAGCAGAGTAGTGGGCAGAGGACAGGAGACTAAAGCAGAGTAGTGGACAGAGGACAGGAGACTGAAGCAGAGTAGTGGGCAGAGAACAGGAGACTGAAGCAGAGTAGTGGGCAGAGGACAGGAGACTAAAGCAGATTAGTGGGCAGAGGACAGGAGACTAAAGCAGAGTAGTGGACAGAGGACAGGAGACTGAAGCAGAGTAGTGGACAGAGGACAGGAGACTGAAGCAGAGTAGTGGGCAGAGGACAGGAGACTAAAGCAGAGTAGTGGGCAGAGGACAGGAGACTGAAGCAGAGTAGTGGGCAGAGGACAGGAGACTAAAGCAGAGTAGTGGACAGAGGGCAGGAGACTGAAGCAGAGTAGTGGGCAGAGGACAGGAGACTGAGGCAGAGTAGTGGGCAGAGGACAGGATACTAAAGCAGAGTAGTGGGCAGAGGACAGGAGACTAAAGCAGAGTAGTGGACAGAGGACAGGAGACTGAAGCAGAGTAGTGGGCAGAGAACAGGAGACTGAAGCAGAGTAGTGGGCAGAGGACAGGAGACTGAAGCAGAGTAGTGGGCAGAGGACAGGAGACTAAAGCAGAGTAGTGGACAGAGGACAGGAGACTGAAGCAGAGTAGTGGGCAGAGGACAGGAGACTGAGGCAGAGTAGTGGGCAGAGAACAGGAGACTAAAGCAGAGTAGTGGGCAGAGGACAGGAGACTAAAGCAGAGTAGTGGGCAGAGGACAGGAGACTGAAGCAGAGTAGTGGGCAGAGGACAGGAGACTGAAGCAGAGTAGTGGACAGAGAACAGGAGACTGAAGCAGAGTAGTGGGCAGAGGACAGGAGACTGAAGCAGAGCAGTGGGCAGAGAACAGGAGACTGAAGCGGAGTAGTGGGCAGAGGACTGGTGACTAAAGCAGAGTAGTGGGCAGAGGACAGGAGACTAAAGCAGAGTAGTGGGCAGAGGACAGGAGACTGAAGCAGAGTAGTGGGCAGAGGACAGGAGACTAAAGCAGAGTAGTGGGCAGAGGACAGGAGACTTAAGCAGAGTAGTGGGCAGAGGACAGGAGACTGAGGCAGAGTAGTGGGCAGAGGACAGGAGACTAAAGCAGAGTAGTGGGCAGAGGACAGGAGACTAAAGCAGAGTAGCGGGCAGAGGACAGGAGACTAAAGCAGAGCAGTTGGCAGAGGACAGGAGACTAAAGCAGAGTAGTGGGCAGAGGACAGGAGACTGAGGCAGAGTAGTGGGCAGAGGACAGGAGACTAAAGCAGAGTAGTGGGCAGAGGACAGGAGACTAAAGCAGAGTAGTGGTCAGAGGACAGGAGACTGAAGCAGAGTAGTGGACAGAGAACAGGAGACTGAAGCAGAGTAGTGGGCAGAGGACAGGAGACTGAACAGAGCAGTTGGCAGAGGACAGGAGACTAAAGCAGAGTAGTGGGCAGAGGACAGGAGACTAAAGCAGAGTAGTGGGCAGAGGACAGGAGACTAAAGCAGAGTAGTGGACAGAGGACAGGAGACTAAAGCAGAGTAGTGGACAGAGGACAGGAGACTGAAGCAGAGTAGTGGGCAGAGAACAGGAGACTGAAGCAGAGTAGTGGGCAGAGGACAGGAGACTGAAGCAGAGTAGTGGGCAGAGAACAGGAGACTGAAGCAGAGTAGTGTGAAGAGGACAGGAGACTGAAGCAGAGTATTGGGCAGAGGACAGGAGACTAAAGCAGAGTAGTGGGCAGAGGACAGGAGACTAAAGCAGAGTAGTGGGCAGAGAACAGAAGACTAAAGCAGAGTAGTGGGCAGAGGACAGGAGACTGAAGCAGAGTAGTGGACAGAGAACAGGAGACTGAGGCAGAGTAGTGGACAGAGAACAGGAGACTGAAGCAGAGTAGTGGACAGAGAACAGGAGACTGAGGCAGAGTAGTGGACAGAGAACAGGAGACTGAAGCAGAGTAGTGGGCAGAGGACAGGAGACTGAGGCAGAGTAGTGGGCAGAGGACAGGAGACTAAAGCAGAGTAGTGGGCAGAGGACAGGAGACTAAAGCAGAGTAGCGGGCAGAGGACAGGAGACTAAAGCAGAGCAGTTGGCAGAGGACAGGAGACTAAAGCAGAGTAGTGGGCAGAGGACAGGAGACTGAGGCAGAGTAGTGGGCAGAGGACAGGAGACTAAAGCAGAGTAGTGGGCAGAGGACAGGAGACAAAAGCAGAGTAGTGGTCAGAGGACAGGAGACTGAAGCAGAGTAGTGGACAGAGAACAGGAGACTGAAGCAGAGTAGTGGGCAGAGGACAGGAGACTGAAACAGAGCAGTTGGCAGAGGACAGGAGACTAAAGCAGAGTAGTGGGCAGAGGACAGGAGACTAAAGCAGAGTAGTGGGCAGAGGACAGGAGACTAAAGCAGAGTAGTGGACAGAGGACAGGAGACTAAAGCAGAGTAGTGGACAGAGGACAGGAGACTGAAGCAGAGTAGTGGGCAGAGAACAGGAGACTGAAGCAGAGTAGTGGGCAGAGGACAGGAGACTGAAGCAGAGTAGTGGGCAGAGAACAGGAGACTGAAGCAGAGTAGTGTGAAGAGGACAGGAGACTGAAGCAGAGTATTGGGCAGAGGACAGGAGACTAAAGCAGAGTAGTGGGCAGAGGACAGGAGACTAAAGCAGAGTAGTGGGCAGAGAACAGAAGACTAAAGCAGAGTAGTGGGCAGAGGACAGGAGACTGAAGCAGAGTAGTGGACAGAGAACAGGAGACTGAGGCAGAGTAGTGGACAGAGAACAGGAGACTGAAGCAGAGTAGTGGACAGAGAACAGGAGACTGAGGCAGAGTAGTGGACAGAGAACAGGAGACTGAAGCAGAGTAGTGGGCAGAGGACAGGAGACTGAGGCAGAGTAGTGGGCAGAGGACAGGAGACTAAAGCAGAGTAGTGGGCAGAGGACAGGAGACTGAAGCAGAGTAGGGGACAGAGGACAGGAGACTGAAGCAGAGTAGTGGGCAGAGAAAAGGAGACTGAAGCAGAGTAGTGGGCAGAGGACAGGAGACTGAAGCAGAGTAGTGGGCAGAGGACAGGAGACTAAAGCAGAGTAGTGGACAGAGGACAGGAGACTAAAGCAGAGTAGTGGACAGAGGACAGGAGACTGAAGCAGAGTAGTGGGCAGAGGACAGGAGACTGAGGCAGAGTAGTGGGCAGAGAACAGGAGACTAAAGCAGAGTAGTGGGCAGAGGACAGGAGACTAAAGCAGAGTAGTGGGCAGAGGACAGGAGACTGAAGCAGAGTAGTGGGCAGAGGACAGGAGACTGAAGCAGAGTAGTGGACAGAGAACAGGAGACTAAAGCAGAGTAGTGGACAGAGGACAGGAGACTGAAGCAGAGTAGTGGGCAGAGGACAGGAGACTAAAGCAGAGTAGTGGGCAGAGGACAGGAGACTAAAGCAGAGTAGAGGGCAAAGGACAGGAGACTGAAGCAGAGTAGTGGGCAGAGGACAGGAGACTGAAGCAGAGTAGTGGACAGAGAACAGGAGACTGAAGCAGAGTAGTGGGCAGAGGACAGGAGACTGAAGCAGAGTAGTGGGCAGAGAACAGGAGACTGAAGCGGAGTAGTGGGCAGAGGACTGGTGACTAAAGCAGAGTAGTGGGCAGAGGACAGGAGACTAAAGCAGAGTAGTGGGCAGAGGACAGGAGACTGAAGCAGAGTAGTGGGCAGAGGACAGGAGACTAAAGCAGAGTAGTGGGCAGAGGACAGGAGACTTAAGCAGAGTAGTGGGCAGAGGACAGGAGACTGAGGCAGAGTAGTGGGCAGAGGACAGGAGACTAAAGCAGTGTAGTGGGCAGAGGACAGGAGACTAAAGCAGAGTAGTGGGCAGAGGACAGGAGACTAAAGCAGAGCAGTGGCAGAGGACAGGAGACTAAAGCAGAGTAGTGGGCAGAGGACAGGAGACTGAGGCAGAGTAGTGGGCAGGGGACAGGAGACTAAAGCAGAGTAGTGGGCAGAGGACAGGAGACTGAAGCAGAGTAGTGGGCAGAGGACAGGAGACTGAAGCAGAGTAGTGGACAGAGAACAGGAGACTAAAGCAGAGTAGTGGACAGAGGACAGGAGACTGAAGCAGAGTAGTGGGCAGAGGACAGGAGACTAAAGCAGAGTAGTGGGCAGAGGACAGGAGACTAAAGCAGAGTAGAGGGCAAAGGACAGGAGACTGAAGCAGAGTAGTGGGCAGAGGACAGGAGACTGAAGCAGAGTAGTGGACAGAGAACAGGAGACTGAAGCAGAGTAGTGGGCAGAGGACAGGAGACTGAAGCAGAGTAGTGGGCAGAGAACAGGAGACTGAAGCGGAGTAGTGGGCAGAGGACTGGTGACTAAAGCAGAGTAGTGGGCAGAGGACAGGAGACTAAAGCAGAGTAGTGGGCAGAGGACAGGAGACTGAAGCAGAGTAGTGGGCAGAGGACAGGAGACTAAAGCAGAGTAGTGGGCAGAGACCAGGAGACTTAAGCAGAGTAGTGGGCAGAGGTCAGGAGACTGAGGCAGAGTAGTGGGCAGAGGACAGGAGACTAAAGCAGAGTAGTGGGCAGAGGACAGGAGACTAAAGCAGAGTAGTGGGCAGAGGACAGGAGACTAAAGCAGAGCAGTGGTAGAGGACAGGAGACTAAAGCAGAGTAGTGGGCAGAGGACAGGAGACTGAGGCAGAGTAGTGGGCAGGGGACAGGAGACTAAAGCAGAGTAGTGGGCAGAGGACAGGAGAATAAAGCAGATTAGTGGGCAGAGGACAGGAGACTAAAGCAGAGTAGTGGACAGAGGACAGGAGACTGAAGCAGAGTAGTGGACAGAGGACAGGAGACTGAAGCAGAGTAGTGGGCAGAGGACAGGAGACTAAAGCAGAGTAGTGGGCAGAGGACAGGAGACTGACGCAGAGTAGTGGGCAGAGGACAGGAGACTAAAGCAGAGTAGTGGACAGAGGGCAGGAGACTGAAGCAGAGTAGTGGGCAGAGGACAGGAGACTGAGGCAGAGTAGTGGGCAGAGGACAGGATACTAAAGCAGAGTAGTGGGCAGAGGACAGGAGACTAAAGCAGAGTAGTGGACAGAGGACAGGAGACTGAAGCAGAGTAGTGGGCAGAGAACAGGAGACTGAAGCAGAGTAGTGGGCAGAGGACAGGAGACTGAAGCAGAGTAGTGGGCAGAGGACAGGAGACTAAAGCAGCGTAGTGGACAGAGGACAGGAGACTGAAGCAGAGTAGTGGGCAGAGGACAGGAGACTGAGGCAGAGTAGTGGGCAGAGAACAGGAGACTAAAGCAGAGTAGTGGGCAGAGGACAGGAGACTAAAGCAGAGTAGTGGGCAGAGGACAGGAGACTGAAGCAGAGTAGTGGGCAGAGGACAGGAGACTGAAGCAGAGTAGTGGACAGAGAGCAGGAGACTGAAGCAGAGTAGTGGGCAGAGGACAGGAGACTGAAGCAGAGCAGTGGGCAGAGAACAGGGGACTGAAGCGGAGTAGTGGGCAGAGGACTGGTGACTAAAGCAGAGTAGTGGGCAGAGGACAGGAGACTAAAGCAGAGTAGTGGGCAGAGGACAGGAGACTGAAGCAGAGTAGTGGGCAGAGGACAGGAGACTAAAGCAGAGTAGTGGGCAGAGGACAGGAGACTTAAGCAGAGTAGTGGGCAGAGGACAGGAGACTGAGGCAGAGTAGTGGGCAGAGGACAGGAGACTAAAGCAGAGTAGTGGGCAGAGGACAGGAGACTAAAGCAGAGTAGCGGGCAGAAGACAGGAGACTAAAGCAGAGCAGTTGGCAGAGGACAGGAGACTAAAGCAGAGTAGTGGGCAGAGGACAGGAGACTGAGGCAGAGTAGTGGGCAGAGGACAGGAGACTAAAGCAGAGTAGTGGGCAGAGGACAGGAGACTAAAGCAGAGTAGTGGTCAGAGGACAGGAGACTGAAGCAGAGTAGTGGACAGAGAACAGGAGACTGAAGCAGAGTAGTGGGCAGAGGACAGGAGACTGAAGCAGAGCAGTTGGCAGAGGACAGGAGACTAAAGCAGAGTAGTGGGCAGAGGACAGGAGACTAAAGCAGAGTAGTGGGCAGAGGACAGGAGACTAAAGCAGAGTAGTGGACAGAGGACAGGAGACTAAAGCAGAGTAGTGGACAGATGACAGGAGACTGAAGCAGAGTAGTGGGCAGAGAACAGGAGACTGAAGCAGAGTAGTGGGCAGAGGACAGGAGACTGAAGCAGAGTAGTGGGCAGAGAACAGGAGACTGAAGCAGAGTAGTGTGAAGAGGACAGGAGACTGAAGCAGAGTAGTGGGCAGAGGACAGGAGACTAAAGCAGAGTAGTGGGCAGAGGACAGGAGACTAAAGCAGAGTAGTGGGCAGAGAACAGAAGACTAAAGCAGAGTAGTGGGCAGAGGACAGGAGACTAAAGCAGAGTAGTGGGCAGAGGACAGGAGACTAAAGCAGAGTAGTGGACAGAGGACAGGAGACTGAAGCAGAGTAGTGGACAGAGAACAGGAGACTGAGGCAGAGTAGTGGACAGAGAACAGGAGACTGAAGCAGAGTAGTGGGCAGAGGACAGGAGACTGAAGTAGAGTAGTGGGCAGAGGACAGGAGACTAAAGCAGAGTAGTGGACAGAGGACAGGAGACTGAAGCAGAGTAGTGGGCAGAGGACAGGAGACTGAGGCAGAGTAGTGGGCAGAGGACAGGAGACTAAAGCAGAGTAGTGGGCAGAGGACAGGAGACTGAAGCAGAGTAGGGGACAGAGGACAGGAGACTGAAGCAGAGTAGTGGGCAGAGAAAAGGAGACTGAAGCAGAGTAGTGGGCAGAGGACAGGAGACTGAAGCAGAGTAGTGGGCAGAGGACAGGAGACTAAAGCAGAGTAGTGGACAGAGGACAGGAGACTGAAGCAGAGTAGTGGGCAGAGGACAGGAGACTGAAGCAGAGTAGTGGGCAGAGGACAGGAGACTGAAGCAGAGTAGTGGACAGAGAACAGGAGACTAAAGCAGAGTAGTGGACAGAGGACAGGAGACTAAAGCAGAGTAGTGGGCAGAGGACAGGAGACTAAAGCAGAGTAGAGGGCAAAGGACAGGAGACTGAAGCAGAGTAGTGGGCAGAGGACAGGAGACTGAAGCAGAGTAGTGGGCAGAGAACAGGAGACTGAAGCGGAGTAGTGGGCAGAGGACTGGTGACTAAAGCAGAGTAGTGGGCAGAGGACAGGAGACTAAAGCAGAGTAGTGGGCAGAGGACAGGAGACTGAAGCAGAGTAGTGGGCAGAGGACAGGAGACTAAAGCAGAGTAGTGGGCAGAGGACAGGAGACTTAAGCAGAGTAGTGGGCAGAGGACAGGAGACTGAGGCAGAGTAGTGGGCAGAGGACAGGAGACTAAAGCAGAGTAGTGGGCAGAGGACAGGAGACTAAAGCAGAGTAGTGGGCAGAGGACAGGAGACTAAAGCAGAGCAGTGGCAGAGGACAGGAGACTAAAGCAGAGTAGTGGGCAGAGGACAGGAGACTAAAGCAGAGTAGTGGGCAGAGGACAGGAGACTAAAGCAGAGCAGTGGCAGAGGACAGGAGACTAAAGCAGAGTAGTGGGCAGAGGACAGGAGACTAAAGCAGAGTAGTGGGCAGAGGACAGGAGACTAAAGCAGAGCAGTGGCAGAGGACAGGAGACTAAAGCAGAGTAGTGGGCAGAGGACAGGAGACTGAGGCAGAGTAGTGGGCAGGGGACAGGAGACTAAAGCAGAGTAGTGGGCAGAGGACAGGAGACTAAAGCAGATTAGTGGGCAGAGGACAGGAGACTAAAGCAGAGTAGTGGACAGAGGACAGGAGACTGAAGCAGAGTAGTGGACAGAGGACAGGAGACTGAAGCAGAGTAGTGGGCAGAGGACAGGAGACTAAAGCAGAGTAGTGGGCAGAGGACAGGAGACTGAAGCAGAGTAGTGGGCAGAGGACAGGAGACTAAAGCAGAGTAGTGGACAGAGGGCAGGAGACTGAAGCAGAGTAGTGGGCAGAGGACAGGAGACTGAGGCAGAGTAGTGGGCAGAGGACAGGATACTAAAGCAGAGTAGTGGGCAGAGGACAGGAGACTAAAGCAGAGTAGTGGACAGAGGACAGGAGACTGAAGCAGAGTAGTGGGCAGAGAACAGGAGACTGAAGCAGAGTAGTGGGCAGAGGACAGGAGACTGAAGCAGAGTAGTGGGCAGAGGACAGGAGACTAAAGCAGAGTAGTGGACAGAGGACAGGAGACTGAAGCAGAGTAGTGGGCAGAGGACAGGAGACTGAGGCAGAGTAGTGGGCAGAGAACAGGAGACTAAAGCAGAGTAGTGGGCAGAGGACAGGAGACTAAAGCAGAGTAGTGGGCAGAGGACAGGAGACTGAAGCAGAGTAGTGGGCAGAGGACAGGAGACTGAAGCAGAGTAGTGGACAGAGAACAGGAGACTGAAGCAGAGTAGTGGGCAGAGGACAGGAGACTGAAGCAGAGCAGTGGGCAGAGAACAGGAGACTGAAGCGGAGTAGTGGGCAGAGGACTGGTGACTAAAGCAGAGTAGTGGGCAGAGGACAGGAGACTAAAGCAGAGTAGTGGGCAGAGGACAGGAGACTGAAGCAGAGTAGTGGTCAGAGGACAGGAGACTAAAGCAGAGTAGTGGGCAGAGGACAGGAGACTTAAGCAGAGTAGTGGGCAGAGGACAGGAGACTGAGGCAGAGTAGTGGGCAGAGGACAGGAGACTAAAGCAGAGTAGTGGGCAGAGGACAGGAGACTAAAGCAGAGTAGCGGGCAGAGGACAAGAGACTAAAGCAGAGCAGTTGGCAGAGGACAGGAGACTAAAGCAGAGTAGTGGGCAGAGGACAGGAGACTGAGGCAGAGTAGTGGGCAGAGGACAGGAGACTAAAGCAGAGTAGTGGTCAGAGGACAGGAGACTGAAGCAGAGTAGTGGACAGAGAACAGGAGACTGAAGCAGAGTAGTGGGCAGAGGACAGGAGACTGAAGCAGAGCAGTTGGCAGAGGACAGGAGACTAAAGCAGAGTAGTGGACAGAGGACAGGAGACTGAAGCAGAGTAGTGGGCAGAGGACAGGAGACTGAGGCAGAGTAGTGGGCAGAGAACAGGAGACTAAAGCAGAGTAGTGGGCAGAGGACAGGAGACTAAAGCAGAGTAGTGGGCAGAGGACAGGAGACTGAAGCAGAGTAGTGGGCAGAGGACAGGAGACTGAAGCAGAGTAGTGGACAGAGAACAGGAGACTGAAGCAGAGTAGTGGGCAGAGGACAGGAGACTGAAGCAGAGCAGTGGGCAGAGAACAGGAGACTGAAGCGGAGTAGTGGGCAGAGGACTGGTGACTAAAGCAGAGTAGTGGGCAGAGGACAGGAGACTAAAGCAGAGTAGTGGGCAGAGGACAGGAGACTAAAGCAGAGTAGTGGGCAGAGGACAGGAGACTGAAGCAGAGTAGTGGACAGAGAACAGGAGACTGAAGCAGAGTAGTGGGCAGAGGACAGGAGACTGAAGCAGAGCAGTTGGCAGAGGACAGGAGACTAAAGCAGAGTAGTGGGCAGAGGACAGGAGACTAAAGCAGAGTAGTGGGCAGAGGACACGAGACTAAAGCAGAGTAGTGGACAGAGTACAGGAGACTAAAGCAGAGTAGTGGACAGAGGACAGGAGACTGAGGCTGAGTAGTGGGCAGAGAACAGGAGACTGAAGCAGAGTAGTGGGCAGAGGACAGGAGACTGAAGCAGAGTAGTGGGCAGAGAACAGGAGACTGAAGCAGAGTAGTGTGAAGAGGACAGGAGACTGAAGCAGAGTAGTGGGCAGAGGACAGGAGACTAAAGCAGAGTAGTGGGCAGAGGACAGGAGACTAAAGCAGAGTAGTGGGCAGAGAACAGAAGACTAAAGCAGAGTAGTGGGCAGAGGACAGGAGACTAAAGCAGAGTAGTGGGCAGAGGACAGGAGACTAAAGCAGAGTAGTGGACAGAGGACAGGAGACTGAAGCAGAGTAGTGGACAGAGAACAGGAGACTGAGGCAGAGTAGTGGACAGAGAACAGGAGACTGAAGCAGAGTAGTGGGCAGAGGACAGGAGACTGAAGTAGAGTAGTGGGCAGAGGACAGGAGACTAAAGCAGAGAAGTGGACAGAGGACATGAGACTGAAGCAGAGTAGTGGGCAGAGGACAGGAGACTGAGGCAGAGTAGTGGGCAGAGGACAGGAGACTAAAGCAGAGTAGTGGGCAGAGGACAGGAGACTGAAGCAGAGTAGGGGACAGAGGACAGGAGACTGAAGCAGAGTAGTGGGCAGAGAAAAGGAGACTGAAGCAGAGTAGTGGGCAGAGGACAGGAGACTGAAGCAGAGTAGTGGGCAGAGGACAGGAGACTAAAGCAGAGTAGTGGACAGAGGACAGGAGACTGAAGCAGAGTAGTGGGCAGAGGACAGGAGACTGAGGCAGAGTAGTGGGCAGAGAACAGGAGACTAAAGCAGAGTAGTGGGCAGAGGACAGGAGACTAAAGCAGAGTAGTGGGCAGAGGACAGGAGACTGAAGCAGAGTAGTGGGCAGAGGACAGGAGACTGAAGCAGAGTTTTGGACAGAGAACAGGAGACTGAAGCAGAGTAGTGGGCAGAGGACAGGAGACTGAAGCAGAGTAGTGGGCAGAGAACAGGAGACTGAAGCGGAGTAGTGGGCAGAGGACTGGTGACTAAAGCAGAGTAGTGGGCAGAGGACAGGAGACTAAAGCAGAGTAGTGGGCAGAGGACAGGAGACTGAAGCAGAGTAGTGGGCAGAGGACAGGAGACTAAAGCAGAGTAGTGGGCAGAGGACAGGAGACTTAAGCAGAGTAGTGGGCAGAGGACAGGAGACTGAGGCAGAGTAGTGGGCAGAGGACAGGAGACTAAAGCAGAGTAGTGGGCAGAGGACAGGAGACTAAAGCAGAGTAGTGGGCAGAGGACAGGAGACTAAAGCAGAGCAGTGGCAGATGACAGGAGACTAAAGCAGAGTAGTGGGCAGAGGACAGGAGACTGAGGCAGAGTAGTGGGCAGAGGACAGGAGACTAAAGCAGAGTAGTGGGCAGAGGACAGGAGACTAAAGCAGAGTAGTGGTCAGAGGACAGGAGACTGAAGCAGAGTAGTGGACAGAGAACAGGAGACTGAAGCAGAGAATTGGGCAGAGGACAGGAGACTGAAGCAGAGCAGTTGGCAGAGAAAATGAGACTAAAGCAGAGTAGTGGGCAGAGGACAGGAGACTAAAGCAGAGTAGTGGGCAGAGGACAGGACACTAAAGCAGAGTAGTGGACAGAGGACAGGAGACTGAAGCAGAGTAGTGGGCAGAGGACAGGAGACTGAAACAGAGTAGTGGACAGAGAACAGGAGACTGAAGCAGAGTAGTGGGCAGAGGACAGGAGACTGAAGCAGAGCAGTTGGCAGAGGACAGGAGACTAAAGCAGAGTAGTGGGCAGAGGACAGGAGACTAAAGCAGAGTAGTGGGCAGAGGACAGGAGACTAAAGCAGATTAGTGGGCAGAGGACAGGAGACTGAAGCAGAGTAGTGGACAGAGGACAGGAGACTGAAGCAGAGTAGTGGGCAGAGGACAGGAGACTGAAGCAGAGTAGTGGGCAGAGGACAGGATACTAAAGCAGAGTAGTGGGCAGAGGACAGGAGACTGAAGCAGAGTAGTGGGCAGAGGACAGGAGACTAAAGCAGAGTAGTGGACAGAGGGCAGGAGACTGAAGCAGAGTAGTGGGCAGAGGACAGGAGACTGAGGCAGAGTAGTGGGCAGAGGACAGGAGACTAAAGCAGAGTAGTGGGCAGAGGATAGGAGACTAAAGCAGAGTAGTGGACAGAGGACAGGAGACTGAAGCAGAGTAGTGGGCAGAGAACAGGAGACTGAAGCAGAGTAGTGGGCGAGGACAGGAGACTGAAGCAGAGTAGTGGGCAGAGGACAGGAGACTAAAGCAGAGTAGTGGACAGAGGACAGGAGACTGAAGCAGAGTAATGGGCAGAGGACAGGAGACTGAGGCAGAGTAGTGGGCAGAGAACAGGAGACTAAAGCAGAGTAGTGGGCAGAGGACAGGAGACTAAAGCAGAGTAGTGGGCAGAGGACAGGAGACTAAAGCAGAGTAGTGGGCAGAGGACAGGAGACTAAAGCAGAGTAGTGGACAGAGGACAGGAGACTGAAGCAGAGTAGTGGGCAGAGGGCAGGAGACTGAAACAGAGTAGTGGACAGAGAACAGGAGACTGAAGCAGAGTAGTGGCCAGAGGACAGGAGACTGAAGCAGAGCAGTTGGCAGAGGACAGGAGACAAAAGCAGAGTAGTGGGCAGAGGACAGGAGACTAAAGCAGAGTAGTGGGCAGAGGACAGGAGACTAAAGCAGATTAGTGGGCAGAGGACAGGAGACTAAAGCAGAGTAGTGGACAGAGGACAGGAGACTGAAGCAGAGTAGTGGACAGAGGACAGGAGACTGAAGCAGAGTAGTGGGCAGAGGACAGGAGACTGAGGCAGAGTAGTGGGCAGAGAACAGGAGACTAAAGCAGAGTAGTGGGCAGAGGACAGGAGACTGAAGCAGAGTAGTGGGCAGAGGACAGGAGACTGAAGCAGAGTAGTGGCCAGAGAACAGGAGACTGAAGCAGAGTAGTGGGCAGAGGACAGGAGACTGAAGCAGAGTAGTGGGCAGAGAACAGGAGACTGAAGCGGAGTAGTGGGCAGAGGACTGGTGACTAAAGCAGAGTAGTGGGCAGAGGACAGGAGACTAAAGCAGAGTAGTGGGCAGAGGACAGGAGACTAAAGCAGAGTAGTGGGCAGAGGACAGGAGACTGAAGCAGAGTAGTGGGCAGAGGACAGGAGACTGAAGCAGAGTAGTGGCCAGAGAACAGGAGACTGAAGCAGAGTAGTGGGCAGAGGACAGGAGACTGAAGCAGAGTAGTGGGCAGAGAACAGGAGACTGAAGCGGAGTAGTGGGCAGAGGACTGGTGACTAAAGCAGAGTAGTGGGCAGAGGACAGGAGACTAAAGCAGAGTAGTGGGCAGAGGACAGGAGACTGAAGCAGAGTAGTGGGCAGAGGACAGGAGACTAAAGCAGAGTAGTGGGCAGAGGACAGGAGACCTAAGCAGAGTAGTGGGCAGAGGACAGGAGACTGAGGCAGAGTAGTGGGCAGAGGACAGGAGACTAAAGCAGAGTAGTGGGCAGAGGACAGGAGACTAAAGCAGAGTAGTGGGCAGAGGACAGGAGACTAAAGCAGAGCAGTGGCAGAGGACAGGAGACTAAAGCAGAGTAGTGGGCAGAGGACAGGAGACTGAGGCAGAGTAGTGGGCAGAGGACAGGAGACTAAAGCAGAGTAGTGGGCAGAGGACAGGAGACTAAAGCAGAGTAGTGGTCAGAGGACAGGAGACTGAAGCAGAGTAGTGGACAGAGAACAGGAGACTGAAGCAGAGAATTGGGCAGAGGACAGGAGACTGAAGCAGAGCAGTTGGCAGAGGACAGGAGACTAAAGCAGAGTAGTAGGCAGAGGACAGGAGACTAAAGCAGAGTAGTGGGCAGAGGACAGGACACTAAAGCAGAGTAGTGGACAGAGGACAGGAGACTGAAGCAGAGTAGTGGGCAGAGGACAGGAGACTGAAACAGAGTAGTGGACAGAGAACAGGAGACTGAAGCAGAGTAGTGGGCAGAGGACAGGAGACTGAAGCAGAGCAGTTGGCAGAGGACAGGAGACTAAAGCAGAGTAGTGGGCAGAGGACAGGAGACTAAAGCAGAGTAGTGGGCAGAGGACAGGAGACTAAAGCAGATTAGTGGGCAGAGGACAGGAGACTAAAGCAGAGTAGTGGACAGAGGACAGGAGACTGAAGCAGAGTAGTGGGCAGAGGACAGGAGACTGAAACAGAGTAGTGGACAGAGAACAGGAGACTGAAGCAGAGTAGTGGGCAGAGGACAGGAGACTGAAGCAGAGCAGTTGGCAGAGGACAGGAGACTAAAGCAGAGTAGTGGGCAGAGGACAGCAGACTAAAGCAGAGTAGTGGGCAGAGGACAGGAGACTAAAGCAGATTAGTGGGCAGAGGACAGGAGACTAAAGCAGAGTAGTGGACAGAGGACAGGAGACTGAAGCAGAGTAGTGGACAGAGGACAGGAGACTGAAGCAGAGTAGTGGGCAGAGGACAGGATACTAAAGCAGAGTAGTGGGCAGAGGACAGGAGACTGAAGCAGAGTAGTGGGCAGAGGACAGGAGACTGAAGCAGAGTAGTGGGCAGAGGACAGGAGACTGAAGCAGAGTAGTGGGCAGAGGACAGGAGACTAAAGCAGAGTAGTGGACAGAGGACAGGAGACTGAAGCAGAGTAGTGGGCAGAGGACAGGAGACTGAGGCAGAGTAGTGGGCAGAGAACAGGAGACTAAAGCAGAGTAGTGGGCAGAGGACAGGAGACTAAAGCAGAGTAGTGGGCAGAGGACAGGAGACTGAAGCAGAGTAGTGGGCAGAGGACAGGAGACTGAAGCAGAGTAGTGGGCAGAGGACAGGAGACTGAAGCAGAGTAGTGGGCAGAGAACAGGAGACTGAAGCGGAGTAGTGGGCAGAGGACTGGTGACTAAAGCAGAGTAGTGGGCAGAGGACAGGAGACTAAAGCAGAGTAGTGGGCTGAGGACAGGAGAGTGAAGCAGAGTAGTGGGCAGAGGACAAGAGACTAAAGCAGAGTAGTGGGCAGAGGACAGGAGACTAAAGCAGAGTAGTGGGCAGAGGACAGGAGACTGAGGCTGAGTAGTGGGCAGAGGACAGGAGACTAAAGCAGAGTAGTGGGCAGAGGACAGGAGACTTAAGCAGAGTAGTGGGCAGAGGACAGGAGACTGAGGCTGAGTAGTGGGCAGAGGACAGGAGACTAAAGCAGAGTAGTGGGCAGAGGACAGGAGACTTAAGCAGAGTAGTGGGCAGAGGACAGGAGACTAAAGCAGAGTAGTGGACAGAGGACAGGAGACTGAAGCAGAGTAGTGGGCAGAGGACAGGAGACTGAGGCAGAGTAGTGGGCAGAGGACAGGAGACTGAAGCAGAGTAGTGGGCAGAGGACAGGAGACTGAAGCAGAGTAGTGGGCAGAGGACAGGAGACTGAAGCAGAGTAGTGGGCTGAGGACAGGAGAGTGAAGCAGAGTAGTGGGCAGAGGACAAGAGACTAAAGCAGAGTAGTGGGCAGAGGACAGGAGACTAAAGCAGAGTAGTGGGCAGAGGACAGGAGACTGAGGCTGAGTAGTGGGCAGAGGACAGGAGACTAAAGCAGAGTAGTGGGCAGAGGACAGGAGACTTAAGCAGAGTAGTGGGCAGAGGACAGGAGACTGAGGCTGAGTAGTGGGCAGAGGACAGGAGACTAAAGCAGAGTAGTGGGCAGAGGACAGGAGACTTAAGCAGAGTAGTGGGCAGAGGACAGGAGACTGAGGCTGAGTAGTGGGCAGAGGACAGGAGACTAAAGCAGAGTAGTGGGCAGAGGACAGGAGACTGAGGCTGAGTAGTGGGCAGAGGACAGGAGACTAAAGCAGAGTAGTGGGCAGAGGACAGGAGACTTAAGCAGAGTAGTGGGCAGAGGACAGGAGACTGAGGCTGAGTAGTGGGCAGAGGACAGGAGACTAAAGCAGAGTAGTGGGCAGAGGACAGGAGACTTAAGCAGAGTAGTGGGCAGAGGACAGGAGACTGAGGCTGAGTAGTGGGCAGAGGACAGGAGACTAATGCAGAGTAGTGGGCAGAGGACAGGAGACTAAAGCAGAGTAGTGGGCAGAGGACAGGAGACTAAAGCAGAGCAGTTGGCAGAGGACAGGAGACTAAAGCAGAGTAGTGGGCAGAGGACAGGAGACTGAGGCAGAGTACTGGGCAGAGGACAGGAGACTAAAGCAGAGTAGTGGGCAGAGGACAGGAGACTAAAGCAGAGTAGTGGTCAGAGGACAGGAGACTGAATCAGAGTAGTGGACAGAGAACAGGAGACTGAAGCAGAGTAGTGGGCAGAGGACAGGAGACTGAAGCAGAGCAGTTGGCAGAGGACAGGAGACTAAAGCAGAGTAGTGGGCAGAGGACAGGAGACTAAAGCAGAGTAGTGGGCAGAGGACAGGAGACTAAAGCAGAGTAGTGGACAGAGGACAGGAGACTGAAGCAGAGTAGTGGGCAGAGGACAGGAGACTGAAACAGAGTAGTGGACAGAGAACAGGAGACTGAAGCAGAGTAGTACCAGAGGACAGGAGACTGAAGCAGAGCAGTTGGCAGAGGACAGGAGACTAAAGCAGAGTAGTGGGCAGAGGACAGGAGACTAAAGCAGAGTAGTGGGCAGAGGACAGGAGACTAAAGCAGAGTAGTGGACAGAGGACAGGAGACTGAAGCAGAGTAGTGGGCAGAGGACAGGAGACTGAAACAGAGTAGTGGACAGAGAACAGGAGACTGAAGCAGAGTAGTGGGCAGAGGACAGGAGACTGAAGCAGAGCAGTTGGCAGAGGACAGGAGACTAAAGCAGAGTAGTGGGCAGAGGACAGGAGACTAAAGCAGAGTAGTGGGCAGAGGACAGGAGACTAAAGCAGATTAGTGGGCAGAGGACAGGAGACTAAAGCAGAGTAGTGGACAGAGGACAGGAGACTGAAGCAGAGTAGTGGACAGAGGACAGGAGACTGAAGCAGAGTAGTGGGCAGAGGACAGGATACTAAAGCAGAGTAGTGGGCAGAGGACAGGAGACTGAAGCAGAGTAGTGGGCAGAGGACAGGAGACTAAAGCAGAGTAGTGGACAGAGGGCAGGAGACCGAAGCAGAGTAGTGGGCAGAGGACAGGAGACTGAGGCAGAGTAGTGGGCAGAAGACAGGAGACTAAAGCAGAGTAGCGGGCAGAGGACAGGAGACTGAGGCAGAGTACTGGGCAGAGGACAGGAGACTAAAGCAGAGTAGTGGGCAGAGGACAGGAGACTAAAGCAGAGTAGTGGTCAGAGGACAGGAGACTGAATCAGAGTAGTGGACAGAGAACAGGAGACTGAAGCAGAGTAGTGGGCAGAGGACAGGAGACTGAAGCAGAGCAGTTGGCAGAGGACAGGAGACTAAAGCAGAGTAGTGGGCAGAGGACAGGAGACTAAAGCAGAGTAGTGGGCAGAGGACAGGAGACTAAAGCAGAGTAGTGGACAGAGGACAGGAGACTGAAGCAGAGTAGTGGGCAGAGGACAGGAGACTGAAACAGAGTAGTGGACAGAGAACAGGAGACTGAAGCAGAGTAGTACCAGAGGACAGGAGACTGAAGCAGAGCAGTTGGCAGAGGACAGGAGACTAAAGCAGAGTAGTGGGCAGAGGACAGGAGACTAAAGCAGAGTAGTGGGCAGAGGACAGGAGACTAAAGCAGAGTAGTGGACAGAGGACAGGAGACTGAAGCAGAGTAGTGGGCAGAGGACAGGAGACTGAAACAGAGTAGTGGACAGAGAACAGGAGACTGAAGCAGAGTAGTGGGCAGAGGACAGGAGACTGAAGCAGAGCAGTTGGCAGAGGACAGGAGACTAAAGCAGAGTAGTGGGCAGAGGACAGGAGACTAAAGCAGAGTAGTGGGCAGAGGACAGGAGACTAAAGCAGATTAGTGGGCAGAGGATAGGAAACTAAAGCAGAGTAGTGGACAGAGGACAGGAGACTGAAGCAGAGTAGTGGACAGAGGACAGGAGACTGAAGCAGAGTAGTGGGCAGAGGACAGGATACTAAAGCAGAGTAGTGGGCAGAGAACAGGAGACTAAAGCAGAGTTGTGGGCAGAGGACAGGAGACTAAAGCAGAGTAGTGGGCAGAGGACAGGAGACTGAAGCAGAGTAGTGGGCAGAGGACAGGAGACTGAAGCAGAGTAGTGGGCAGAGGACAGGAGACTGAAGCAGAGTAGTGGGCAGAGAACAGGAGACTGAAGCGGAGTAGTGGGCAGAGGACTGGTGACTAAAGCAGAGTAGTGGGCAGAGGACAGGAGACTAAAGCAGAGTAGTGGACAGAGGGCAGGAGACCGAAGCAGAGTAGTGGGCAGAGGACAGGAGACTGAGGCAGAGTAGTGGGCAGAAGACAGGAGACTAAAGCAGAGTAGCGGGCAGAGGACAGGAGACTAAAGCAGAGTAGTGGACAGAGGACAGGAGACTGAAGCAGAGTAGTGGGCAGAGAACAGGAGACTGAAGCAGAGTAGTGGGCAGAGGACAGGAGACTGAAGCAGAGTAGTGGGCAGAGGACAGGAGACTAAAGCAGAGTAGTGGACAGAGGACAGGAGACTGAAGCAGAGTAGTGGGCAGAGGACAGGAGACTGAGGCAGAGTAGTGGGCAGAGAACAGGAGACTAAAGCAGAGTTGTGGGCAGAGGACAGGAGACTAAAGCAGAGTAGTGGGCAGAGGACAGGAGACTGAAGCAGAGTAGTGGGCAGAGGACAGGAGACTGAAGCAGAGTAGTGGGCAGAGGACAGGAGACTGAAGCAGAGTAGTGGGCAGAGAACAGGAGACTGAAGCGGAGTAGTGGGCAGAGGACTGGTGACTAAAGCAGAGAAGTGGGCAGAGGACAGGAGACTAAAGCAGAGTATAGGGCTGAGGACAGGAGAGTGAAGCAGAGTAGTGGGCAGAGGACAAGAGACTAAAGCAGAGTAGTGGGCAGAGGACAGGAGACTAAAGCAGAGTAGTGGGCAGAGGACAGGAGACTGATGCTGAGTAGTGGGCAGAGGACAGGAGACTAAAGCAGAGTAGTGGGCAGAGGACAGGAGACTTAAGCAGAGTAGTGGGCAGAGGACAGGAGACTGAGGCTGAGTAGTGGGCAGAGGACAGGAGACTAAAGCAGAGTAGTGGGCAGAGGACAGGAGACTTAAGCAGAGTAGTGGGCAGAGGACAGGAGACTGAGGCTGAGTAGTGGGCACAGGACAGGAGACTAAAGCAGAGTAGTGGGCAGAGGACAGGAGACTAAAGCAGAGTAGTGGGCAGAGGACAGGAGACTAAAGCAGAGCAGTTGGCAGAGGACAGGAGACTAAAGCAGAGTAGTGGGCAGAGGACAGGAGACTGAGGCAGAGTAGTGGGCAGAGGACAGGAGACTAAAGCAGAGTAGTGGGCAGAGGACAGGAGACTAAAGCAGAGTAGTGGTCAGAGGACAGGAGACTGAAGCAGAGTAGTGGACAGAGAACAGGACACTGAAGCAGAGTAGTGGGCAGAGGACAGGAGACTGAAGCAGAGCAGTTGGCAGAGGACAGGAGACTAAAGCAGAGTAGTGGGCAGAGGACAGGAGACTAAAGCAGAGTAGTGGGCAGAGGACAGGAGACTAAAGCAGAGTAGTGGACAGAGGACAGGAGACTGAAGCAGAGTAGTGGGCAGAGGACAGGAGACTGAAACAGAGTAGTGGACAGAGAACAGGAGACTGAAGCAGAGTAGTGGCCAGAGGACAGGAGACTGAAGCAGAGCAGTTGGCAGAGGACAGGAGACTGATGCTGAGTAGTGGGCAGAGGACAGGAGACTAAAGCAGAGTAGTGGGCAGAGGACAGGAGACTTAAGCAGAGTAGTGGGCAGAGGACACGAGACTGAGGCTGAGTAGTGGGCAGAGGACAGGAGACTAAGGCAGAGTAGTGGGCAGAGGACAGGAGACTTAAGCAGAGTAGTGGGCAGAGGACAGGAGACTGAGGCTGAGTAGTGGGCAGAGGACAGGAGACTAAAGCAGAGTAGTGGGCAGAGGACAGGAGACTAAAGCAGAGTAGTGGGCAGAGGACAGGAGACTAAAGCAGAGTAGTGGGCAGAGGACAGGAGACTAAAGCAGATTAGTGGGCAGAGGACAGGAGACTAAAGCAGAGTAGTGGACAGAGGACAGGAGACTGAAGCAGAGTAGTGGACAGAGGACAGGAGACTAAAGCAGAGTAGTGGACAGAGGACAGGAGACTGAAGCAGAGTAGTGGGCAGAGAACAGGAGACTGAAGCAGAGTAGTGGGCAGAGGACAGGAGACTGAAGCAGAGTAGTGGGCAGAGGACAGGAGACTAAAGCAGAGTAGTGGACAGAGGACAGGAGACTGAAGCAGAGTAGTGGGCAGAGGACAGGAGACTGAGGCAGAGTAGTGGGCAGAGAACAGGAGACTAAAGCAGAGTTGTGGGCAGAGGACAGGAGACTAAAGCAGAGTAGTGGGCAGAGGACAGGAGACTGAAGCAGAGTAGTGGGCAGAGGACAGGAGACTGAAGCAGAGTAGTGGGCAGAGGACAGGAGACTGAAGCAGAGTAGTGGGCAGAGAACAGGAGACTGAAGCGGAGTAGTGGGCAGAGGACTGGTGACTAAAGCAGAGTAGTGGGCAGAGGACAGGAGACTAAAGCAGAGTAGTGGGCTGAGGACAGGAGAGTGAAGCAGAGTAGTGGGCAGAGGACAAGAGACTAAAGCAGAGTAGTGGGCAGAGGACAGGAGACTAAAGCAGAGTAGTGGGCAGAGGACAGGAGACTGAAGCAGAGTAGTGGGCAGAGAACAGGAGACTGAGGCAGAGTAGTGGGCAGAGGACAGGAGACTTAAGCAGAGTAGTGGGCAGAGGACAGGAGACTGAGGCAGAGTAGTGGGCAGAGGACAGGAGACTAAAGCAGAGTAGTGGGCAGAGGACAGGAGACTAAAGCAGAGTAGTGGGCAGAGGACAGGAGACTAAAGCAGAGCAGTGGCAGAGGACAGGAGACTAAAGCAGAGTAGTGGGCAGAGGACAGGAGACTGAGGCAGAGTAGTGGGCAGAGGACAGGAGACTAAAGCAGAGTAGTGGGCAGAGGACAGGAGACTAAAGCAGAGTAGTGGTCAGAGGACAGGAGACTGAAGCAGAGTAGTGGACAGAGAACAGGAGACTGAAGCAGAGAATTGGGCAGAGGACAGGAGACTGAAGCAGAGCAGTTGGCAGAGGACAGGAGACTAAAGCAGAGTAGTAGGCAGAGGACAGGAGACTAAAGCAGAGTAGTGGGCAGAGGACAGGACACTAAAGCAGAGTAGTGGACAGAGGACAGGAGACTGAAGCAGAGTAGTGGGCAGAGGACAGGAGACTGAAACAGAGTAGTGGACAGAGAACAGGAGACTGAAGCAGAGTAGTGGGCAGAGGACAGGAGACTGAAGCAGAGCAGTTGGCAGAGGACAGGAGACTAAAGCAGAGTAGTGGGCAGAGGACAGGAGACTAAAGCAGAGTAGTGGGCAGAGGACAGGAGACTAAAGCAGATTAGTGGGCAGAGGACAGGAGACTAAAGCAGAGTAGTGGACAGAGGACAGGAGACTGAAGCAGAGTAGTGGGCAGAGGACAGGAGACTGAAACAGAGTAGTGGACAGAGAACAGGAGACTGAAGCAGAGTAGTGGGCAGAGGACAGGAGACTGAAGCAGAGCAGTTGGCAGAGGACAGGAGACTAAAGCAGAGTAGTGGGCAGAGGACAGGAGACTAAAGCAGAGTAGTGGGCAGAGGACAGGAGACTAAAGCAGATTAGTGGGCAGAGGACAGGAGACTAAAGCAGAGTAGTGGACAGAGGACAGGAGACTGAAGCAGAGTAGTGGACAGAGGACAGGAGACTGAAGCAGAGTAGTGGGCAGAGGACAGGATACTAAAGCAGAGTAGTGGGCAGAGGACAGGAGACTGAAGCAGAGTAGTGGGCAGAGGACAGGAGACTAAAGCAGAGTAGTGGACAGAGGGCAGGAGACTGAAGCATAGTAGTGGGCAGAGGACAGGAGACTGAGGCAGAGTAGTGGGCAGAGGACAGAAGACTAAAGCAGAGTAGTGGGCAGAGGACAGGAGACTAAAGCAGAGTAGTGGACAGAGGACAGGAGACTGAAGCAGAGTAGTGGGCAGAGAACAGGAGACTGAAGCAGAGTAGTGGGCAGAGGACAGGAGACTGAAGCAGAGTAGTGGGCAGAGGACAGGAGACTAAAGCAGAGTAGTGGACAGAGGACAGGAGACTGAAGCAGAGTAGTGGGCAGAGGACAGGAGACTGAGGCAGAGTAGTGGGCAGAGAACAGGAGACTAAAGCAGAGTAGTGGGCAGAGGACAGGAGACTAAAGCAGAGTAGTGGGCAGAGGACAGGAGACTGAAGCAGAGTAGTGGGCAGAGGACAGGAGACTGAAGCAGAGTAGTGGGCAGAGGACAGGAGACTGAAGCAGAGTAGTGGGCAGAGAACAGGAGACTGAAGCGGAGTAGTGGGCAGAGGACTGGTGACTAAAGCAGAGTAGTGGGCAGAGGACAGGAGACTAAAGCAGAGTAGTGGGCTGAGGACAGGAGAGTGAAGCAGAGTAGTGGGCAGAGGACAAGAGACTAAAGCAGAGTAGTGGGCAGAGGACAGGAGACTAAAGCAGAGTAGTGGGCAGAGGACAGGAGACTGAGGCTGAGTAGTGGGCAGAGGACAGGAGACTAAAGCAGAGTAGTGGGCAGAGGACAGGAGACTTAAGCAGAGTAGTGGGCAGAGGACAGGAGACTGAGGCTGAGTAGTGGGCAGAGGACAGGAGACTAAAGCAGAGTAGTGGGCAGAGGACAGGAGACTTAAGCAGAGTAGTGGGCAGAGGACAGGAGACTAAAGCAGAGTAGTGGACAGAGGACAGGAGACTGAAGCAGAGTAGTGGGCAGAGGACAGGAGACTGAGGCAGAGTAGTGGGCAGAGAACAGGAGACTAAAGCAGAGTAGTGGGCAGAGGACAGGAGACTAAAGCAGAGTAGTGGGCAGAGGACAGGAGACTGAAGCAGAGTAGTGGGCAGAGGACAGGAGACTGAAGCAGAGTAGTGGGCAGAGGACAGGAGACTGAAGCAGAGTAGTGGGCAGAGAACAGGAGACTGAAGCGGAGTAGTGGGCAGAGGACTGGTGACTAAAGCAGAGTAGTGGGCAGAGGACAGGAGACTAAAGCAGAGTAGTGGGCTGAGGACAGGAGAGTGAAGCAGAGTAGTGGGCAGAGGACAAGAGACTAAAGCAGAGTAGTGGGCAGAGGACAGGAGACTAAAGCAGAGTAGTGGGTAGAGGACAGGAGACTGAGGCTGAGTAGTGGGCAGAGGACAGGAGACTAAAGCAGAGTAGTGGGCAGAGGACAGGAGACTTAAGCAGAGTAGTGGGCAGAGGACAGGAGACTGAGGCTGAGTAGTGGGCAGAGGACAGGAGACTAAAGCAGAGTAGTGGGCAGAGGACAGGAGACTTAAGCAGAGTAGTGGGCAGAGGACAGGAGACTGAGGCTGAGTAGTGGGCAGAGGACAGGAGACTAATGCAGAGTAGTGGGCAGAGGACAGGAGACTAAAGCAGAGTAGTGGGCAGAGGACAGGAGACTAAAGCAGAGCAGTTGGCAGAGGACAGGAGACTAAAGCAGAGTAGTGGGCAGAGGACAGGAGACTGAGGCAGAGTACTGGGCAGAGGACAGGAGACTAAAGCAGAGTAGTGGGCAGAGGACAGGAGACTAAAGCAGAGTAGTGGTCAGAGGACAGGAGACTGAATCAGAGTAGTGGACAGAGAACAGGAGACTGAAGCAGAGTAGTGGGCAGAGGACAGGAGACTGAAGCAGAGCAGTTGGCAGAGGACAGGAGACTAAAGCAGAGTAGTGGGCAGAGGACAGGAGACTAAAGCAGAGTAGTGGGCAGAGGACAGGAGACTAAAGCAGAGTAGTGGACAGAGGACAGGAGACTGAAGCAGAGTAGTGGGCAGAGGACAGGAGACTGAAACAGAGTAGTGGACAGAGAACAGGAGACTGAAGCAGAGTAGTACCAGAGGACAGGAGACTGAAGCAGAGCAGTTGGCAGAGGACAGGAGACTAAAGCAGAGTAGTGGGCAGAGGACAGGAGACTAAAGCAGAGTAGTGGGCAGAGGACAGGAGACTAAAGCAGAGTAGTGGACAGAGGACAGGAGACTGAAGCAGAGTAGTGGGCAGAGGACAGGAGACTGAAACAGAGTAGTGGACAGAGAACAGGAGACTGAAGCAGAGTAGTGGGCAGAGGACAGGAGACTGAAGCAGAGCAGTTGGCAGAGGACAGGAGACTAAAGCAGAGTAGTGGGCAGAGGACAGGAGACTAAAGCAGAGTAGTGGGCAGAGGACAGGAGACTAAAGCAGATTAGTGGGCAGAGGACAGGAGACTAAAGCAGAGTAGTGGACAGAGGACAGGAGACTGAAGCAGAGTAGTGGACAGAGGACAGGAGACTGAAGCAGAGTAGTGGGCAGAGGACAGGATACTAAAGCAGAGTAGTGGGCAGAGGACAGGAGACTGAAGCAGAGTAGTGGGCAGAGGACAGGAGACTAAAGCAGAGTAGTGGACAGAGGGCAGGAGACCGAAGCAGAGTAGTGGGCAGAGGACAGGAGACTGAGGCAGAGTAGTGGGCAGAAGACAGGAGACTAAAGCAGAGTAGCGGGCAGAGGACAGGAGACTGAGGCAGAGTACTGGGCAGAGGACAGGAGACTAAAGCAGAGTAGTGGGCAGAGGACAGGAGACTAAAGCAGAGTAGTGGTCAGAGGACAGGAGACTGAATCAGAGTAGTGGACAGAGAACAGGAGACTGAAGCAGAGTAGTGGGCAGAGGACAGGAGACTGAAGCAGAGCAGTTGGCAGAGGACAGGAGACTAAAGCAGAGTAGTGGGCAGAGGACAGGAGACTAAAGCAGAGTAGTGGGCAGAGGACAGGAGACTAAAGCAGAGTAGTGGACAGAGGACAGGAGACTGAAGCAGAGTAGTGGGCAGAGGACAGGAGACTGAAACAGAGTAGTGGACAGAGAACAGGAGACTGAAGCAGAGTAGTACCAGAGGACAGGAGACTGAAGCAGAGCAGTTGGCAGAGGACAGGAGACTAAAGCAGAGTAGTGGGCAGAGGACAGGAGACTAAAGCAGAGTAGTGGGCAGAGGACAGGAGACTAAAGCAGAGTAGTGGACAGAGGACAGGAGACTGAAGCAGAGTAGTGGGCAGAGGACAGGAGACTGAAACAGAGTAGTGGACAGAGAACAGGAGACTGAAGCAGAGTAGTGGGCAGAGGACAGGAGACTGAAGCAGAGCAGTTGGCAGAGGACAGGAGACTAAAGCAGAGTAGTGGGCAGAGGACAGGAGACTAAAGCAGAGTAGTGGGCAGAGGACAGGAGACTAAAGCAGATTAGTGGGCAGAGGATAGGAAACTAAAGCAGAGTAGTGGACAGAGGACAGGAGACTGAAGCAGAGTAGTGGACAGAGGACAGGAGACTGAAGCAGAGTAGTGGGCAGAGGACAGGATACTAAAGCAGAGTAGTGGGCAGAGAACAGGAGACTAAAGCAGAGTTGTGGGCAGAGGACAGGAGACTAAAGCAGAGTAGTGGGCAGAGGACAGGAGACTGAAGCAGAGTAGTGGGCAGAGGACAGGAGACTGAAGCAGAGTAGTGGGCAGAGGACAGGAGACTGAAGCAGAGTAGTGGGCAGAGAACAGGAGACTGAAGCGGAGTAGTGGGCAGAGGACTGGTGACTAAAGCAGAGTAGTGGGCAGAGGACAGGAGACTAAAGCAGAGTAGTGGACAGAGGGCAGGAGACCGAAGCAGAGTAGTGGGCAGAGGACAGGAGACTGAGGCAGAGTAGTGGGCAGAAGACAGGAGACTAAAGCAGAGTAGCGGGCAGAGGACAGGAGACTAAAGCAGAGTAGTGGACAGAGGACAGGAGACTGAAGCAGAGTAGTGGGCAGAGAACAGGAGACTGAAGCAGAGTAGTGGGCAGAGGACAGGAGACTGAAGCAGAGTAGTGGGCAGAGGACAGGAGACTAAAGCAGAGTAGTGGACAGAGGACAGGAGACTGAAGCAGAGTAGTGGGCAGAGGACAGGAGACTGAGGCAGAGTAGTGGGCAGAGAACAGGAGACTAAAGCAGAGTTGTGGGCAGAGGACAGGAGACTAAAGCAGAGTAGTGGGCAGAGGACAGGAGACTGAAGCAGAGTAGTGGGCAGAGGACAGGAGACTGAAGCAGAGTAGTGGGCAGAGGACAGGAGACTGAAGCAGAGTAGTGGGCAGAGAACAGGAGACTGAAGCGGAGTAGTGGGCAGAGGACTGGTGACTAAAGCAGAGAAGTGGGCAGAGGACAGGAGACTAAAGCAGAGTATAGGGCTGAGGACAGGAGAGTGAAGCAGAGTAGTGGGCAGAGGACAAGAGACTAAAGCAGAGTAGTGGGCAGAGGACAGGAGACTAAAGCAGAGTAGTGGGCAGAGGACAGGAGACTGATGCTGAGTAGTGGGCAGAGGACAGGAGACTAAAGCAGAGTAGTGGGCAGAGGACAGGAGACTTAAGCAGAGTAGTGGGCAGAGGACAGGAGACTGAGGCTGAGTAGTGGGCAGAGGACAGGAGACTAAAGCAGAGTAGTGGGCAGAGGACAGGAGACTTAAGCAGAGTAGTGGGCAGAGGACAGGAGACTGAGGCTGAGTAGTGGGCACAGGACAGGAGACTAAAGCAGAGTAGTGGGCAGAGGACAGGAGACTAAAGCAGAGTAGTGGGCAGAGGACAGGAGACTAAAGCAGAGCAGTTGGCAGAGGACAGGAGACTAAAGCAGAGTAGTGGGCAGAGGACAGGAGACTGAGGCAGAGTAGTGGGCAGAGGACAGGAGACTAAAGCAGAGTAGTGGGCAGAGGACAGGAGACTAAAGCAGAGTAGTGGTCAGAGGACAGGAGACTGAAGCAGAGTAGTGGACAGAGAACAGGACACTGAAGCAGAGTAGTGGGCAGAGGACAGGAGACTGAAGCAGAGCAGTTGGCAGAGGACAGGAGACTAAAGCAGAGTAGTGGGCAGAGGACAGGAGACTAAAGCAGAGTAGTGGGCAGAGGACAGGAGACTAAAGCAGAGTAGTGGACAGAGGACAGGAGACTGAAGCAGAGTAGTGGGCAGAGGACAGGAGACTGAAACAGAGTAGTGGACAGAGAACAGGAGACTGAAGCAGAGTAGTGGCCAGAGGACAGGAGACTGAAGCAGAGCAGTTGGCAGAGGACAGGAGACTGATGCTGAGTAGTGGGCAGAGGACAGGAGACTAAAGCAGAGTAGTGGGCAGAGGACAGGAGACTTAAGCAGAGTAGTGGGCAGAGGACACGAGACTGAGGCTGAGTAGTGGGCAGAGGACAGGAGACTAAGGCAGAGTAGTGGGCAGAGGACAGGAGACTTAAGCAGAGTAGTGGGCAGAGGACAGGAGACTGAGGCTGAGTAGTGGGCAGAGGACAGGAGACTAAAGCAGAGTAGTGGGCAGAGGACAGGAGACTAAAGCAGAGTAGTGGGCAGAGGACAGGAGACTAAAGCAGAGTAGTGGGCAGAGGACAGGAGACTAAAGCAGATTAGTGGGCAGAGGACAGGAGACTAAAGCAGAGTAGTGGACAGAGGACAGGAGACTGAAGCAGAGTAGTGGACAGAGGACAGGAGACTAAAGCAGAGTAGTGGACAGAGGACAGGAGACTGAAGCAGAGTAGTGGGCAGAGAACAGGAGACTGAAGCAGAGTAGTGGGCAGAGGACAGGAGACTGAAGCAGAGTAGTGGGCAGAGGACAGGAGACTAAAGCAGAGTAGTGGACAGAGGACAGGAGACTGAAGCAGAGTAGTGGGCAGAGGACAGGAGACTGAGGCAGAGTAGTGGGCAGAGAACAGGAGACTAAAGCAGAGTTGTGGGCAGAGGACAGGAGACTAAAGCAGAGTAGTGGGCAGAGGACAGGAGACTGAAGCAGAGTAGTGGGCAGAGGACAGGAGACTAAAGCAGAGTAGTGGGCAGAGGACAGGAGACTGAAGCAGAGTAGTGGGCAGAGAACAGGAGACTGAAGCGGAGTAGTGGGCAGAGGACTGGTGACTAAAGCAGAGTAGTGGGCAGAGGACAGGAGACTAAAGCAGAGTAGTGGGCTGAGGACAGGAGAGTGAAGCAGAGTAGTGGGCAGAGGACAAGAGACTAAAGCAGAGTAGTGGGCAGAGGACAGGAGACTAAAGCAGAGTAGTGGGCAGAGGACAGGAGACTGATGCTGAGTAGTGGGCAGAGGACAGGAGACTAAAGCAGAGTAGTGGGCAGAGGACAGGAGACTTAAGCAGAGTAGTGGGCAGAGGACAGGAGACTGAGGCTGAGTAGTGGGCAGAGGACAGGAGACTAAAGCAGAGTAGTGGGCAGAGGACAGGAGACTTAAGCAGAGTAGTGGGCAGAGGACAGGAGACTGAGGCTGAGAAGTGGGCAGAGGACAGGAGACTAAAGCAGAGTAGTGGGCAGAGGACAGGAGACTAAAGCAGAGTAGTGGGCAGAGGACAGGAGACTAAAGCAGAGCAGTTGGCAGAGGACAGGAGACTAAAGCAGAGTAGTGGGCAGAGGACAGGAGACTGAGGCAGAGTAGTGGGCAGAGGACAGGAGACTAAAGCAGAGTAGTGGGCAGAGGACAGGAGACTAAAGCAGAGTAGTGGTCAGAGGACAGGAGACTGAAGCAGAGTAGTGGACAGAGAACAGGACACTGAAGCAGAGTAGTGGGCAGAGGACAGGAGACTGAAGCAGAGCAGTTGGCAGAGGACAGGAGACTAAAGCAGAGTAGTGGGCAGAGGACAGGAGACTAAAGCAGAGTAGTGGGGAGAGGACAGGAGACTAAAGCAGAGTAGTGGACAGAGGACAGGAGACTGAAGCAGAGTAGTGGGCAGAGGACAGGAGACTGAAACAGAGTAGTGGACAGAGAACAGGAGACTGAAGCAGAGTAGTGGCCAGAGGACAGGAGACTGAAGCAGAGCAGTTGGCAGAGGACAGGAGACAAAAGCAGAGTAGTGGGCAGAGGACAGGAGACTAAAGCAGAGTAGTGGGCAGAGGACAGGAGACTAAAGCAGATTAGTGGGCAGAGGACAGGAGACTAAAGCAGAGTAGTGGACAGAGGACAGGAGACTGAAGCAGAGTAGTGGACAGAGGACAGGAGACTGAAGCAGAGTAGTTGGCAGAGGACAGGAGACTAAAGCAGAGTGGTGGGCAGAGGACAGGAGACTAAAGCAGAGTAGTGGACAGAGGACAGGAGACTAAAGCAGAGTAGTGGACAGAGGACAGGAGACTGAAGCAGAGTAGTGGGCAGAGAACAGGAGACTGAAGCAGAGTAGTGGGCAGAGGACAGGAGACTGAAGGAGAGTAGTGGGCAGAGGACAGGAGACTGAAGCAGAGTAGTGGACAGAGGACAGGAGACTGAAGCAGAGTAGTGGGCAGAGGACAGGATACTAAAGCAGAGTAGTGGGCAGAGGACAGGAGACTGAAGCAGAGTAGTGGGCAGAGGACAGGAGACTAAAGCAGAGTAGTGGACAGAGGGCAGGAGACTGAAGCAGAGTAGTGGGCAGAGGACAGGAGACTGAGGCAGAGTAGTGGGCAGAGGACAGGAGACTAAAGCAGAGTAGTGGGCAGAGGACAGGAGACTAAAGCAGAGCAGTTGGCAGAGGACAGGAGACTAAAGCAGAGTAGTGGGCAGAGGACAGGAGACTGAGGCAGAGTAGTGGGCAGAGGACAGGAGACTAAAGCAGAGTAGTGGGCAGAGGACAGGAGACTAAAGCAGAGTAGTGGTCAGAGGACAGGAGACTGAAGCAGAGTAGTGGACAGAGAACAGGACACTGAAGCAGAGTAGTGGGCAGAGGACAGGAGACTGAAGCAGAGCAGTTGGCAGAGGACAGGAGACTAAAGCAGAGTAGTGGGCAGAGGACAGGAGACTAAAGCAGAGTAGTGGGGAGAGGACAGGAGACTAAAGCAGAGTAGTGGACAGAGGACAGGAGACTGAAGCAGAGTAGTGGGCAGAGGACAGGAGACTGAAACAGAGTAGTGGACAGAGAACAGGAGACTGAAGCAGAGTAGTGGCCAGAGGACAGGAGACTGAAGCAGAGCAGTTGGCAGAGGACAGGAGACAAAAGCAGAGTAGTGGGCAGAGGACAGGAGACTAAAGCAGAGTAGTGGGCAGAGGACAGGAGACTAAAGCAGATTAGTGGGCAGAGGACAGGAGACTAAAGCAGAGTAGTGGACAGAGGACAGGAGACTGAAGCAGAGTAGTGGACAGAGGACAGGAGACTGAAGCAGAGTAGTTGGCAGAGGACAGGAGACTAAAGCAGAGTGGTGGGCAGAGGACAGGAGACTAAAGCAGAGTAGTGGGCAGAGGACAGGAGACTGAAGCAGAGTAGTGGGCAGAGGACAGGAGACTAAAGCAGAGTAGTGGACAGAGGGCAGGAGACTGAAGCAGAGTAGTGGGCAGAGGACAGGAGACTGAGGCAGAGTAGTGGGCAGAGGACAGGAGACTAAAGCAGAGTAGTGGGCAGAGGACAGGAGACTAAAGCAGAGTAGTGGACAGAGGACAGGAGACTGAAGCAGAGTAGTGGGCAGAGAACAGGAGACTGAAGCAGAGTAGTGGGCAGAGGACAGGAGACTGAAGCAGAGTAGTGGGCAGAGGACAGGAGACTAAAGCAGAGTAGTGGACAGAGGACAGGAGACTGAAGCAGAGTAGTGGGCAGAGGACAGGAGACTGAGGCAGAGTAGTGGGCAGAGGACAGGAGACTAAAGCAGAGTAGTGGGCAGAGGACAGGAGACTAAAGCAGAGTAGTGGTCAGAGGACAGGAGACTGAAGCAGAGTAGTGGACAGAGAACAGGACACTGAAGCAGAGTAGTGGGCAGAGGACAGGAGACTGAAGCAGAGCAGTTGGCAGAGGACAGGAGACTAAAGCAGAGTAGTGGGCAGAGGACAGGAGACTAAAGCAGAGTAGTGGGCAGAGGACAGGAGACTAAAGCAGAGTAGTGGACAGAGGACAGGAGACTGAAGCAGAGTAGTGGGCAGACGACAGGAGACTGAAACAGAGTAGTGGACAGAGAACAGGAGACTGAAGCAGAGTAGTGGCCAGAGGACAGGAGACTGAAGCAGAGCAGTTGGCAGAGGACAGGAGACAAAAGCAGAGTAGTGGGCAGAGGACAGGAGACTAAAGCAGAGTAGTGGGCAGAGGACAGGAGACTAAAGCAGATTAGTGGGCAGAGGACAGGAGACTAAAGCAGAGTAGTGGACAGAGGACAGGAGACTAAAGCAGAGTAGTGGACAGAGGACAGGAGACTGAAGCAGAGTAGTGGACAGAGGACAGGAGACTGAAGCAGAGTAGTGGGCAGAGGACAGGAGACTGAAGCGGAGTAGTGGGCAGAGGACTGGTGACTAAAGCAGAGTAGTGGGCAGAGGACAGGAGACTAAAGCAGAGTAGTGGGCAGAGGACAGGAGACTGAGGCTGAGTAGTGGGCAGACGACAGGAGACTGAAACAGAGTAGTGGACAGAGAACAGGAGACTGAAGCAGAGTAGTGGCCAGAGGACAGGAGACTGAAGCAGAGCAGTTGGCAGAGGACAGGAGACAAAAGCAGAGTAGTGGGCAGAGGACAGGAGACTAAAGCAGAGTAGTGGGCAGAGGACAGGAGACTAAAGCAGATTAGTGGGCAGAGGACAGGAGACTAAAGCAGAGTAGTGGACAGAGGACAGGAGACTAAAGCAGAGTAGTGGACAGAGGACAGGAGACTGAAGCAGAGTAGTGGACAGAGGACAGGAGACTGAAGCAGAGTAGTGGGCAGAGGACAGGAGACTGAAGCGGAGTAGTGGGCAGAGGACTGGTGACTAAAGCAGAGTAGTGGGCAGAGGACAGGAGACTAAAGCAGAGTAGTGGGCAGAGGACAGGAGACTGAGGCTGAGTAGTGGGCAGAGGACAGGAGACTAAAGCAGAGTAGTGGTCAGAGGACAGGAGACTTAAGCAGAGAATTGGGCAGAGGACAGGAGACTGAGGCTGAGTAGTGGGCAGAGGACAGGAGACTAAAGCAGAGTAGTGGGCAGAGGACAGGAGACTTAAGCAGAGTAGTGGGCAGAGGACAGGAGACTGAGGCTGAGTAGTGGGCAGAGGACAGGAGACTAAAGCAGAGTAGTGGGCAGAGGACAGGAGACTAAAGCAGAGTAGTGGGCAGAGGACAGGAGACTAAAGCAGAGCAGTTGGCAGAGGACAGGAGACTAAAGCAGAGTAGTGGGCAGAGGACAGGAGACTGAGGCAGAGTAGTGGGCAGAGGACAGGAGACTAAAGCAGAGTAGTGGGCAGAGGACAGGAGACTAAAGCAGAGTAGTGGTCAGAGGACAGGAGACTGAAGCAGAGTAGTGGACAGAGAACAGGAGACTGAAGCAGAGTAGTGGGCAGAGGACAGGAGACTGAAGCAGAGCAGTTGGCAGAGGACAGGAGACTAAAGCAGAGTAGTGGGCAGAGGACAGGAGACTAAAGCAGAGTAGTGGGCAGAGGACAGGAGACTAAAGCAGAGTAGTGGACAGAGGACAGGAGACTGAAGCAGAGTAGTGGGCAGAGGACAGGAGACTGAAACAGAGTAGTGGACAGAGAACAGGAGACTGAAGCAGAGTAGTGGCCAGAGGACAGGAGACTGAAGCAGAGCAGTTGGCAGAGGACAGGAGACAAAAGCAGAGTAGTGGGCAGAGGACAGGAGACTAAAGCAGAGTAGTGGGCAGAGGACAGGAGACTAAAGCAGATTAGTGGGCAGAGGACAGGAGACTAAAGCAGAGTAGTGGACAGATGACAGGAGACTGAAGCAGAGTAGTGGACAGAGGACAGGAGACTGAAGCAGAGTAGTGGGCAGAGGACAGGAGACTAGAGCTGAGTAGTGGGCAGAGGACAGGAGACTAAAGCAGAGTAGTGGACAGAGGACAGGAGACTGAAGCCGAGTAGTGGGCAGAGGACAGGAGACTGAAGCAGAGTAGTGGACAGAGAACAGGAGACTGAAGCAGAGTAGTGGGCAGAGGACAGGAGACTGAAGCAGAGCAGTTGGCAGAGGACAGGACACTAAAGCAGAGTAGTGGACAGAGAACAGGAGACTGAAGCAGAGTAGTGGGCAGAGGACAGGAGACTTAAGCAGAGTAGTGGGCAGAGGACAGGAGACTGAGGCTGAGTAGTGGGCAGAGGACAGGAGACTAAAGCAGAGTAGTGGGCAGAGGACAGGAGACTAAAGCAGAGCAGTTGGCAGAGGACAGGAGACTAAAGCAGAGTAGTGGGCAGAGGACAGGAGACTGAGGCAGAGTAGTGGGCAGAGGACAGGAGACTAAAGCAGAGTAGTGGGCAGAGGACAGGAGACTAAAGCAGAGTAGTGGTCAGAGGACAGGAGACTGAAGCAGAGTAGTGGACAGAGAACAGGAGACTGAAGCAGAGTAGTGGGCAGAGGACAGGAGACTGAAGCAGAGCAGTTGGCAGAGGACAGGAGACTAAAGCAGAGTAGTGGGCAGAGGACAGGAGACTAAAGCAGAGTAGTGGGCAGAGGACAGGAGACTAAAGCAGAGTAGTGGGCAGAGGACAGGAGACTGAAGCAGAGTAGTGGGCAGAGGACAGGAGACTGAAACAGAGTAGTGGACAGAGAACAGGAGACTGAAGCAGAGTAGTGGCCAGAGGACAGGAGACTGAAGCAGAGCAGTTGGCAGAGGACAGGAGACAAAAGCAGAGTAGTGGGCAGAGGACAGGAGACTAAAGCAGAGTAGTGGGCAGAGGACAGGAGACTAAAGCAGATTAGTGGGCAGAGGACAGGAGACTAAAGCAGAGTAGTGGACAGAGGACAGGAGACTGAAGCAGAGTAGTGGACAGAGGACAGGAGACTGAAGCAGAGTAGTGGGCAGAGGACAGGAGACTAAAGCTGAGTAGTGGGCAGAGGACAGGAGACTAAAGCAGAGTAGTGGACAGAGGACAGGAGACTGAAGCCGAGTAGTGGGCAGAGGACAGGAGACTGAAGCAGAGTAGTGGACAGAGAACAGGAGACTGAAGCAGAGTAGTGGGCAGAGGACAGGAGACTGAAGCAGAGCAGTTGGCAGAGGACAGGAGACTAAAGCAGAGTAGTGGACAGAGAACAGGAGACTGAAGCAGAGTAGTGGGCAGAGGACAGGAGACTAAAGCAGAGTAGTGGGCAGAGGACAGGAGACTGAAGCAGAGTAGTGGACAGAGAACAGGAGACTGAAGCAGAGTAGTGGGCAGAGGACAGGAGACTAAAGCAGAGTAGTGGACAGAGGACAGGAGACTGAAGCAGAGTAGTGGGCAGAGAACAGGAGACTGAAGCAGAGTAGTGGGCAGAGGACAGGAGACTGAAGCAGAGTAGTGGGCAGAGGACAGGAGACTAAAGCAGAGTATTGGACAGAGGACAGGACACTGAAACAGAGTAGTGGACAGAGAACAGGAGACTGAAGCAGAGTAGTGGGCAGAGGACAGGAGACTGAAGCAGAGCAGTTGGCAGAGGACAGGAGACTAAAGCAGAGTAGTGGGCAGAGGACAGGAGACTAAAGCAGAGTAGTGGGCAGAGGACAGGAGACTAAAGCAGATTAGTGGGCAGAGGACAGGAGACTAAAGCAGAGTAGTGGACAGAGGGCAGGAGACTGAAGCAGAGTAGTGGACAGAGGACAGGAGACTGAAGCAGAGTAGTGGGCAGAGGACAGGAGACTAAAGCAGAGTAGTGGGCAGAGGACAGGAGACTAAAGCAGAGTTGTGGACAGAGGACAGGAGACTGAAGCAGAGTAGTGGGCAGAGGACAGGAGACTGAAGCAGAGTAGTGGACAGAGGACAGGAGACTGAAGCAGAGTAGTGGACAGAGAACAGGAGACTGAAGCAGAGTAGTGGGCAGAGGACAGGAGACTAAAGCAGGGTAGTGGACAGAGGACAGGAGACTGAAGCAGAGTAGTGGGCAGAGGACAGGAGACTAAAGCAGAGTAGTGGACAGAGGGCAGGAGACTGAAGCAGAGTAGTGGGCAAAGGACAGGAGACTGAGGCAGAGTAGTGGGCAGAGGACAGGAGACTAAAGCATAGTAGTGGACAGAGGACAGGAGACTGAAGCAGAGTAGTGGGCAGAGAACAGGAGACTGAAGCAGAGTAGTGGGCAGAGGACAGGAGACTGAAGCAGAGTAGTTGGCAGAGGACAGGAGACTAAAGCAGAGTAGTGGACAGAGGACAGGAGACTGAAGCAGAGTAGTGGGCAGAGGACAGGAGAATGAGGCAGAGTAGTGGGCAGAGAACAGGAGACTAAAGCAGAGTAGTGGGCAGAGGACAGGAGACTAAAGCAGAATAGTGGGCAGAGGACAGGAGACTGAAGCAGAGTAGTGGGCAGAGGACAGGAGACTGAAGCAGAGTAGTGGACAGAGAACAGGAGACTGAAGCAGAGTAGTGGGCAGAGGACAGGAGACTGAAGCAGAGTAGTGGGCAGAGAACAGGAGACTGAAGCGGAGTAGTGGGCAGAGGACTGGTGACTAAAGCAGAGTAGTGGGCAGAGGACAGGAGACTAAAGCAGAGTAGTGGGCAGAGGACAGGAGACTGAAGCAGAGTAGTGGGCAGAGGACAGGAGACTAAAGCAGAGTAGTGGGCAGAGGACAGGAGACTAAAGCAGAGTAGTGGGCAGAGGACAGGAGACTGAGGCTGAGTAGTGGGCAGAGGACAGGAGACTAAAGCAGAGTAGTGGGCAGAGGACAGGAGACTTAAGCAGAGTAGTGGGCAGAGGACAGGAGACTGAGGCTGAGTAGTGGGCAGAGGACAGGAGACTAAAGCAGAGTAGTGGGCAGAGGACAGGAGACTGAAGCAGAGTAGTGGGCAGAGGACAGGAGACTGAGGCTGAGTAGTGGGCAGAGGACAGGAGACTAAAGCAGAGTAGTGGGCAGAGGACAGGAGACTAAAGCAGAGTAGTGGGCAGAGGACAGGAGACTGAGGCAGAGTAGTGGGCAGAGGACAGGAGACTAAAGCAGAGTAGTGGGCAGAGGACAGGAGACTAAAGCAGAGTAGTGGTCAGAGGACAGGAGACTGAAGCAGAGTAGTGGACAGAAGACAGGAGACTGAAGCAGAGTAGTCGGCAGAGGACAGGAGACTGAAGCAGAGCAGTTGGCAGAGGACAGGAGACTAAAGCAGAGTAGTGGACAGAGAACAGGAGACTGAAGCAGAGTAGTGGGCAGAGGACAGGAGACTAAAGCAGAGTAGTGGGCAGAGGACAGGAGACTGAAGCAGAGTAGTGGACAGAGAACAGGAGACTGAAGCAGAGTAGTGGGCAGAGGACAGGAGACTGAGGCTGAGTAGTGGGCAGAGGACAGGAGACTGAAGCAGAGCAGTTGGCAGATGACAGGAGACTAAAGCAGAGTAGTGGGCAGAGGACAGGAGACTAAAGCAGAGTAGTGGGCAGAGGACAGGAGACTAAAGCAGATTAGTGGGCAGAGGACAGGAGACTAAAGCAGAGTAGTGGACAGAGGACAGGAGACTGAAGCAGAGTAGTGGACAGAGGACAGGAGACTGAAGCAGAGTAGTGGGCAGAGGACAGGAGACTAAAGCAGAGTAGTGGGCAGAGGACAGGAGACTAAAGCAGAGTAGTGGACAGAGGACAGGAGACTGAAGCAGAGTAGTGGGCAGAGGACAGGAGACTGAAGCAGAGTAGTGGACAGAGAACAGGAGACTGAAGCAGAGTAGTGGGCAGAGGACAGGAGACTGAAGCAGAGCAGTTGGCAGAGGACAGGAGACTAAAGCAGAGTAGTGGACAGAGAACAGGAGACTGAAGCAGAGTAGTGGGCAGAGGACAGGAGACTAAAGCAGAGTGGTGGGCAGAGGACAGGAGACTGAAGCAGAGTAGTGGACAGAGAACAGGAGACTGAAGCAGAGTAGTGGGCAGAGGACAGGAGACTAAAGCAGAGTAGTGGACAGAGGACAAGAGACTGAAGCAGAGTAGTGGGTAGAGGACAGGAGACTGAAGCAGAGTAGTGGGCAGAGGACAGGAGACTGAAGCAGAGCAGTTGGCAGAGGACAGGAGACTAAAGCAGAGTAGTGGACAGAGAACAGGAGACTGAAGCAGAGTAGTGGGCAGAGGACAGGAGACTAAAGCAGAGTGGTGGGCAGAGGACAGGAGACTGAAGCAGAGTAGTGGACAGAGAACAGGAGACTGAAGCAGAGTAGTGGGCAGAGGACAGGAGACTAAAGCAGAGTAGTGGACAGAGGACAAGAGACTGAAGCAGAGTAGTGGGTAGAGGACAGGAGACTGAAGCAGAGTAGTGGGCAGAGGACAGGAGACTGAAGCAGAGCAGTTGGCAGAGGGAAATGAAAGTATTTAAACAAGAGCACACTATCAGTGGAGAGTCAGGTAGAGAAAGGCAAGGAGAGAGAGTGATATAGAAAGAGTGATGGACAGAGAGCGATGGTGAGAGGAGAGAGACAGTGAGAGAGGTAATGAGAACGGGAGAGAGACAGTGAGAGAGATAGTGAGAACTGGAGAGAGACAGTGAGAGAGATAGTGAGAACTGGAGAGAGACAGTGAGAGAGATAGTGAGAACTGGAGAGAGACAGTGAGAGAGATAGTGAGAACTGGAGAGATACAGTGAGGGAGATAGTGAGACGTGGAGAGAGACTGTGTGATATGGGTCTAATGAAAGTTATGAATGGATCTGGGTCTAATGAAAGTTATGAATGGATCTGGGTCTAATGAATGTTATGAATGGATCTGGGTCTAATGAATGTTATGAATGGATCTGGGTCTAATGAAAGTTATGATTGAATCTGGGTCTAATGAAAGTTATGAACGGATCTGGGTCTAATGAAAGTTATGAATGGATCTGGGTCTAATGAAAGTTATGAACGGATCTGGGTCTAATGAATGTTATGAATGGATCTGGGTCTAATGAGAATTGTGACCTGTTCCAGGAAGTGAAGTATGGGTTTTATTGTCAGGTGTGAGTGCAGATCATTGGAGGAGTCAATACCTTCCTGCTACTCTTTATCTTCTCCAGGGAGACTAGCGATGAGGCTAGAATCGATCATCCTGTTCCCTCTCCTCTCTCTTTGTCTTCCTCTTTTATTGTTCATCCTCCTCTCCCTCCTGTTCGATACTGAAAGTAAGATCTGTCTGGCCACGGCACTTTTAAAAGACCTTTGTTACACTCCAAACTACTTGCGGATGGGTGAACCCTAGATCAGAAGATGTGGCTTGTGCATGCATTTGTTCCAGACAACAATTGATGACTATGATTCAACTGTGTTGTCTGATTGGTCTAGGGCACTGCATCGCAGTGCTAGCTGCGCCACCAGAGTCTCTGGGTTCGCGCCCAGGCTGGGCTGGGTTCGCTCCCAGGCTCCGTCGCAGCCGGCCGCAACCGGAAGGTCCGTGGGGCGACGCACAATTGGCATAGCGTCGCCCGGGTTAGGGAGGGTTTGGCCGGTAGGGATATCCTTGTCTCAGTATGTAAAAATGTAATTAAATGTATGCACTCTACTGTAAGTCGCTCTGGATAAGAGCATCTGCTAAATGACTAAAAATGTAAATGTAAATTTGAAAATCAAGACTAGTTAGTTCAATCAGGTGGGTTAGGACAAAGATGGGCAACAGTCTGCTTTACCCCAAGACCCTCCAGGACTAAAGTTGTCCTCATCTGCCCAATGCTAATGTTACATTGTGTCATTTTCCTTAGAGAAGCTAGAGTATGTCACAAGGTTTACCTCATGGGTGAGCTCTTCACGTTGACACAACGACAGAACATGCAAAACGTACTGAAGTAAATTGTGGTTTTCGGTGAAGATGTTACTGTTTTCATGAACAGTACTCGTTACTCAGGAATAAGGGCAGGAATCCGTGTGTTGAAGCTGTGTATATGTTAAAACACGTAATGACTTTGACAGGTTCTCATTACTTCTTGTGTAGCTGTTACTGTCACGTTCTGACCTTTCTTTCCTTTGTTTTTGTCTTTAGTTAGTTGGTGAGGGCGTGAGTTGGGGTGGGCAGTCTATGTTCTGTGTTTCTATGTTTAGGTTTGTCATTTGGCCTGATATGGTTCTCAATCAGAGGCAGGTGTTTTTCATTGTCTCTGATTGGGAACCATATTTAGGTAGCCTGTTTTCACTGTTGGTTTGTGGGTGTTTGTTTCCTGTGTCAGTGTTTGTGCCACACGGGACTGTTTTCGGTTAGATTTACTTTGTTATTTTGTATTTGTGTCTTGTTCAGTTTGTTCTATTAAAACATGGACACTTACCACGCTGCGTCTTGGTCCGATCCCTGCTACACCTCCTCTTCAGACGAAGAGGAGGAAATCTGCCGTTACAGTTTCTCTCTGGACGAAGCATACTGATTTTCCCAAGCTCTAATTCCAGCTCTAATTCCAGCTCTAATTCCAGCTCTAATTCCAGCTCTAATTCCAGCTCTAATTCCAGCTCTAATTCCAGCTCTAATTCCAGCTCTAGTTCCAGCTCTAATTCCAGCTCTAATTCCAGCTCTAATTCCAGCTCTAATTCCAGCTCTAGTTCCAGCTCTAGTTCCAGCTCTAATTCCAGCTCTAATTCCAGCTCTAATTCCAGCTCTAATTCCAGCTCTAGTTCCAGCTGTAATTCCAGCTCTAATTCCAGCTCTAGTTCCAGCTCTAATTCCAGCTCTAGTTCCAGCTGTAATTCCAGCTGTAATTCCAGCTGTAATTCCAGCTCTAATTCCAGCTCTAATTCCAGCTCTAATTCCAGCTCTAATTCCAGCTCTAATTCCAGCTCTAATTCCAGCTCTAGTTCCAGCTCTAATTCCAGCTCTAATTCCAGCTCTAATTCCAGCTCTAGTTCCAGCTCTAATTCCAGCTCTAGTTCCAGCTGTAATTCCAGCTCTAATTCCAGCTCTAGTTCCAGCTCTAATTCCAGCTCTAGTTCCAGCTCTAATTCCAGCTCTAATTCCAGCTCTAATTCCAGCTCTAGTTCCAGCTCTAGTTCCAGCTCTAATTCCAGCTCTAATTCCAGCTCTAATTCCAGCTCTAGTTCCAGCTCTAGTTCCAGCTCTAATTCCAGCTCTAATTCCAGCTCTAGTTCCAGCTCTAATTCCAGCTCTAGTTCCAGCTCTAGTTCCAGCTCTAATTCCAGCTCTAGTTCCAGCTCTAATTCCAGCTCTAATTCCAGCTGTAATTCCAGCTCTAGTTCCAGCTCTAGTTCCAGCTCTAATTCCAGCTCTAATTCCAGCTCTAGTTCCAGCTCTAATTCCAGCTCTAATTCCAGCTGTAATTCCAGCTCTAGTTCCAGCTGTAATTCCAGCTCTAATTCCAGCTCTAATTCCAGCTCTAATTCCAGCTCTAATTCCAGCTCTAGTTCCAGCTCTAGTTCCAGCTCTAATTCCAGCTCTAATTCCAGCTCTAATTCCAGCTCTAGTTCCAGCTCTAGTTCCAGCTCTAGTTCCAGCTCTAGTTCCAGCTCTAATTCCAGCTGTAATTCCAGCTCTAGTTCCAGCTGTAATTCCAGCTCTAATTCCAAATCTAATTCCAGCTCTAATTCCAGCTCTAATTCCAGCTCTAGTTCCAGCACTGATATTGAAATGGATGGATTGCCATGACTGCTGTTGTCTTGCATCATTTGAATGAGACATGCACAGAATTGTATTGTGTTAATTTGACATTATTACAGTACATTTAGCATTTTCCTCAGACAGACTGGCATTAGCATAAAAGACTAGCAGAAACACACATACACAAGTAAAGATAGATTAATGGTATAACAACCCAGTATTTTGATAGACTGATAAACAAATGAAAAGATACACATGCTGGTTCTTCCTATGGGATTATATGTACATTTTAGCCATGGATGACTGCTGTACATGTTTGTCTACCATGTGTTTTGTCCAACACGTACGTGTGTGTGTGTGTGTGTGTGTGTGTGTGTGTGTGTGTGTGTGTGTGTGTGTGTGTGTGTGTGTGTGTGTGTGTGTGTGTGTGTGTGTGTGTGTGTGTGTGTGTGTGTGTGTGTGTGTGTGTGTGTGTGTGTGTGAGAACGTAATTCTAACAGGAGCTATGGAAGATAATGCTGGAAGATTTGCTCCTGAGTGGTGCAGCGGTCTAAGGCACCGTATCTCAGTGCTAGAGGCATCACTACAGACCCTGGTTTGATTCCAGGCTGTATCAAAACCAGCCGTGATTGGGAGTCCCATAGGGTGGCGCACAATTGGCCCAGAGTCGGTTAAATAAATAAATAAAATAATCTTACTAGATTTGCTATAACACAGGAGTCATCATTGCCTATTTATCCTCCCTGTCACATTCAGTGCCTTCAGCTAGCGCTACGCTACCTAACGCTAGCTGGCTCCGGTCTGTCTATGTGGGCTAACAGCCACTAGTGACTAGCCCCCTGGCCCCTATCTGTCTCTACACCTGCCCTGTGTGATCTTACCCGCAGGCCATACACACACCTCAGGTCTGCCAAGCCTAAAGCACTGTGATAAAACGAACATCCCTTGAGTGGCTAGAAACCTAGAGACACCTCCAAAACTAAAGGAATGTATCAACGTTTAAACCAAAGTATTAGGCCTTTCTCTCTCTCTCTCTCTCTCTCTCTCTCTCTCTCTCTCTCTCTCTCTCTCTCTCTCTCTCTCTCTCTCTCTCTCTCTCTCTCTCTCTCTCTCTCTCTCTCTCTCTGTCTCTCTCTCTCACTCAGTCATTTACACACTCTCTCTCTCTCCCTTTTCTCAGTTTCTTTATCTCTGTCTATCAAGTGTCTCCCCAAAGTATGTGTGATAAGAAGACTAATTTATTTATTAGATGGTATTTATTGTGTTTCAGCCCCCGGGCAAACAGCTGATTGGAAGAGACAGGCACACAGAATCCTAGGAGTTCTAGGAACAAGGCAGGCCAATTGTATAGGGCACCATGGTGGCAGGTAGCTAGAACATCTGGGGCACCATGGGATTCTAGGATTCTAAGGAACTAGTGGCTGGTAGCTAGAACATCTGGGGCACCATGGGATTCTAGGATTCTAAGGAACTAGTGGCTGGTAGCTAGAACATCTTGGGCACCATGGGATTCTAGGATTCTAAGTAACTAGTGGCAGGTAGCTACAACATCTGTGGCATCATGGGATTCTAGGATTCTAAGGAACTAGTGGCAGGTAGCTAGAACATCTGGGGCACCATGGGATTCTAGGATTCTAAGGAACTAGTGGCAGGTAGCTAGAACATCTGGGGCACCATGGGATTCTAGGATTTTAAGGAACTAGTGGCAGGTAGCTAGAACATCTGGGGCACCATGGGATTCTAGGATTCTAAGGAACTAGTGGCTGGTAGCTAGAACATCTGGGGCACCATGGGATTCTAGGATTCTAAGGAACTAGTGGCAGGTAGCTAGAACATCTGGGGCACTATGGGATTCTAGGATTCTAAGGAACTAGTGGCTGGTAGCTGGAACATCTGGGGCACCATGGGATTCTAGGATTCTAAGGAACCAGTGGCAGGTAGCTATAACATCTGGGGCACCATGGGATTCTAGGTGTTCTTAGAACAAGGGCTGGTAACAGAGAGATCAGAGAGGTAAAGTTTTGAAGGGAATACTTCTTTGTAATTAAGTGTTCACTGGTATTTGTGAACTATTTTCATATTATTTTCTGACTGAAGTTAGGAAACATTATTTTGATTTTAGTGCTCAAAAAGATATTTCCATTAATTACAGATACATCTTTCTTTCTTGCATGTTTTCTTCAGTAATAAGGTGAACAGTTTGGGGGAATGGAATGAGACTTGGTTGAATTTCCTTACCTGAGTAAAGTTCAAACTACCATGTGGTTGACCTAATAAAAGTTAAATGTATGTGTGTG